>NW_027187544.1:0-57500 GCF_041381155.1 Argopecten irradians | reverse complement strand
GCACAATTTTCATCGGCCCAACATTGCCCCAGCCTGGCCGTTTCTGCCTCTTAACTCACGCGGACAATTTTGTCGACCTGCCGTTTTCCTGGGGACTTCTCCCCTACTAGGCACTCTGGGTGCCGAATCTCATGCACAAATTTTCATCGGCCCAACATTGCCCCAGCCTGGCCGTTTCTGCCTCTAACTCACGCGGACAATTTTGTCGACCTGCCGTTTCCCAGGGGACTTCTCCCCTACTAGGCACTCTGGGTGCCGAATCACATGCACAAATTTTCATCGGCCCAACATTGCCCCAGCCTGGCCGTTTCTGCCTCTAACTCACGCGGACAATTTTGTCGACCTGCCGTTTTCCTGGGGACTTCTCCCCTACAAGGCATTCTGAGTGACACTCTCATGCACAGACACATGTTTCAGGCCGTCTCGGGCGGGTCCGTACGCCCATGGAGCTGTCGCGTACAAATTTTCATCGGCCAATATTTCCCCGGCCCGACATTGCCCCAGCCTGGCCGTTTCTGCCTCTAACCCACACGGACAATTTTGTCGACCTGCCGTTTTCCTGGGGACTTCTCCCCTACAAGGCATTCTGAGTGACACTCGCATGCATAGACACATGTTTCAGGCCGTTTCGGGCGGGTCCGTACGCCCATGGAACTTATCAGACTTCAGTCAATTTTTACCATCGTTGACCCCAGGCGGCTAAACTGGGCGGCAAAGTTCCATCAAAATAATTTTTTGGGCAAAAAATTTCTAAATTTTTTTTTTGCTTAAAATGTCTTCAAACATGTTCCAGAACATTTTATTTTTCGACTTGAGTCGAACATACCTCCCCATATATATAGCACCGACAAATCGAGATGTCTCAAAACGGAATTTAAGAAAAAAAAAATATTTATCATTTAATTATTATTATTTTTAAAAATCATTAATTGCTTTATATTAATTTATCATGTATACTTAAAGTTGTATTTCTGGTAATTTTCACTGTAATGATATATTGCTTAAACATTTGATATTTGAACATGCACATGTAACTTATTGGTTAAGCTCCCCAAAAGAATATGTCGGCCTATCAGAGCGCCGAAATCTAGGGATCATATATTCCTGGTTTTGAATACAGCGCCTTCAATCAACGCCATGTTCAGTACCATCGGCTTTTGTCGGCATTCCGAATCGTACCACGTGACTGACGTCCACACGTCCTGCACGTGGTGATCCAGGTAACTAGCGTAAGCGCACATGTGTTTGTTTACGTTTTCCTTCTGGCTAATATGAGCAAATCGTGCTGGTATATGTCCACAGAGCGAGTATTTGAAACATCTAATTCACACATTGCCGTAATTCAATATTGTGTGTATCAAATATTGTAATGTGCAAGCATTATTTTCTTTGTAGATCCAGTCTGCTGAGGTCGACCGCATGTTTTGCTTATGAAAAAAAAATTGTTGACATTTGGTTTCACAACTCTCGTGTTACTTCGAGGTTGTCGCGACGATGTTCGGAAGAGTTCGAAATGATTCGGCATCTTTCGAGCTTATTTTTGACGTGTACACGTTAAAAAGATTTTTTACTTCTATAATTAAAAATATTTCCAGTGCTGCAACTTTATAAAAAGTGGTAAAAGTAGAAAGTTTAAACCTCGGACAGACGGGGGAAAATGTATATAACACTTAAACAGTTTTTACTATGACAAAAAGAGCGAAAGTGATAGACAATACAACTTTAATTCAGTATAAAACCCAATAACTTTTAAGTTTGAAGCCGTTTATACAAATCTCGCCTCAGATCACAACTTCCACTATATATGTCTTTCCAAAGAAAATTGTAAATTAAAACTTTTTTGAATTTTCAGAAAATATTGATTCAACTAAAATTAAAATTAACTATTTGTTCTGGAGCCGCAGTCCATTTATTTCCGGACAAAAAATCACTACTCAAGCCTTATAACACAGTGTATCCTACCGCCCAATAAATCTCCACAAATGGGTTAAAACTTAATTCTCCCTGTAATACAGATATCATAATAAGAATATATGCAAAAAGTATACACATAGCTGCAATACAAAAGTCAGAAACAATTGTTTTTTCACACTTCCAAAAATTTTTAATGCACTACATTCGTCTACAACGACCCGGAAGCATTAGTATGGGTGTATCTGGCCTTACACCAAAATTACCGGATGTTTACAAGGGCACAAACGGCGCAGTTCAGAAAAATGCCGGGAAAATAGCGGCATGCTCGACAGGTTGGAATCTTTGTTTGTACAAGTTGTCTGTATATGTTTCGATGGATTTCAGATTTTTATTAGAATATCACATAAAAATTAATGAGGTCCTTTGAAATTCAAATCTACAGAAAATCAGGTAAACTGATACATGTGCAGATTTTTAGTCAATATCACATGTGTACTTTCACTTTATTATCTATACAAATCACACGCACACTGTATTGCTAAACTAAAATGAATTATTGCGAAGAATTATTAGGCCAATCAACTACATCGCAGCCTTACGGGACATGCAAGACTATGTTATACTACAGACATGCAGTTGTACTTGAAATGCGCGTTTTTTATCTACCGGCGAATCTTTTGTAAACTCTTCAATTACTTAACTACTCCGAGCTTTTATGTCTTTTACCTTTTGTGTTTCGGTCTTACTTTCCCTGGTGCCTGTACCAGGAAACATGCCTGAACCTTATTTACATACACCTACGGAATTGTGCTGGGTTGGGTGAGCCAAGCGTGTAACATTCCATATCGACATGCAGTTTTTGTAGGCCACGTCTTGCCCTGCAACAGATCTAGCATCTCCGTCTCATATCACGTATTGTACATGTTATTTAATTGTTCTCCTACAGGCTTAGCAGCTTCATAGCTGGGAAAATGGTGTCTCTTGTCCAATTGTTATACTACAAAATGGCCACACCGACATTCTGCATCTAATCCTTTTACCTGTAGATAAGTACTTTTCCAGTCCATCATATTTTCTGATTGGACAGCTAAACCTATGATGTACATTTTGTCGGTCATATCTTTGCGAGCAATTCGTGTAAATTATACCGGTTTATTTTGACAGGTAATGGAAGATTTATTATGCCCTTATGTTGTTTACTTGTTCATTTTTCGTATTTGGATCTGTTGCTCCTTCATCATGCTTATTTCCCAGACCTTATTTTTCTTGTTTTTTTTATTAAACCTTTTCATTTCTTCACCTACACTATTTCCATCCTCTGCATACCATTACGGCATGGAAGAACCACATTCACAGAGTTTAACAAGCCCTGCACCTGCTGGTCCCATCAATGTTACTTCATGGCCAGCATGCATTGTCAAGTTTTGCCCCCTTCTTGCCAATTGAATTTCTTTATACATTTTATGCCTATCAGACACTCAACCACATGTTTTACATTATACTTGAAATTTACATGACACTTCTAGTTTAATCTTGTATATGTCAACATCAGGATTGTCACATCTGTGTGAGGAAATACCTTTATCAAGATCACCGGTTTAAATTGTATTTAACAATCTGTTTTAAATGTTATCTTGTTTATATTCAGGTCTGAAGCCCTTCACTTTGACTATACAGGGCCTAAGGAACTTTACACTACCAGGCTAGGGTTTCCTTCAGATGCTGAGAAAAGTACTACCAGGGCGTGTCCTTACAGCTAAAGAATAAACATCAGGACTCGGTCTCTTCCAGGTGTGAGTGTCTTTTTCAGGTGAAACCTTACGTACTCCATGTTCTGCACATAATTTACCCTTAGTATGGTGTACACTGCTTTTAAAACCTAGATTTCATTTTCTTATACCTCCTTTTCATAGTCAAGTCGGGTTGAAATTTCCCTCTAAAATGAACCAAAACTGTTCAAAACACCTATTTTTACCTGGATCTGTATTAAACACATGTCTTCTGAATATCACCAAAAAAGAAAGCGCATGAAAATGATAATAAGCGGTTGTAGTTCATAGATGATATGAATGCTAACTGCGCTTGATTAGGTTACATTGAATTTGTGTGATTGCAGTGAAAATGTAAATATCTATTTTCATGTACACTTTTTTGGTCACCTGAGACGAAGTCTCAGGTGACCTATTCTAATCGCCTTTTGTCTGTCATCGTGTGTTGTATGTCGGTAAAACAATTTGCATTTTCGACTTTTTCTCCAAAACTGCCGAAGCAATTTAAATGAAAACCTCCTAAGGCATATATAAGGTCAATCAAAATTGTGAATTATATTACCCCCACCCCAAGGGGGCTTTGGGAGGGCCAAAAGGAGTAAAATTGACTAAAATTTCAAAAAGCTTCTTCTCCATTCTTTTACATTTAAAATAATTTGTTTGAAATTTGTCAGATAACAGTAAAGCTGTTTAGACCACAGTAAGTCAGATAACAGTAGAGCTGTTTAGACCACAGTAACAGGAACGACAAACTTGGGACATCATAGTGTTTACATCCACAGTGACATCACAGTGTTTACATCCACAGTGACATCACAGTGTTTACATCCACAGTGACATCACAGTGTTTACATCCACAGTGACATCACAGTGTTTACATCCACAGTGACATCACAGTGACATCACAGTGTTTACATCCACAGTGACATCACAGTGTTTACATCCACAGTGACATCACAGTGTTTACATCCACAGTGACATCACAGTGTTTACATCCACAGTGACATCACAGTGTTTACATCCACAGTGACATCACAGTGTTTACATCCACAGTGACATCACAGTGTTTACATCCACAGTGACATCACAGTGTTTACATCCACAGTGACATCACAGTGTTTACATCCACAGTGACATCACAGTGTTTACATCCACAGTGACATCACAGTGTTACATCCACAGTGACATCACAGTGTTTACATCCACAGTGACATCACAGTGTTTACATCCACAGTGACATCACGTGTTACATCCACAGTGACATCACAGTGTTTACATCCACAGTGACATCACAGTGTTTACATCCACAGTGACATACAGTGTTTACATCCACAGTACATCACAGTGTTTACATCCACAGTGACTCACATCCACAGTGACATCAAGTGTTACATCCACAGTGACATCACAGTGTTTACACCACAGTGACATCACAGTGTCTACATCCACAGTGACATCACAGTGTTTACATCCACAGTGACATCACAGTGTTTACATCCACAGTGACATCACAGTGTTTACATCCACAGTGACATCACAGTGTTTACATCCACAGTGACATCACAGTGTTTACATCCACAGTGACATCACAGTGTTTACATCCACAGTGGAGTATCACAGTGTTTACATCCACAGTGACATCACAGTGTCTACATCCACAGTGACATCACAGTGTTTACATCCACAGTGACATCACAGTGTTTACATCCACAGTGACATCATAGTGTTTACAACCACAGTTATACTCACGTTAGAAAAGTTATTGCAGATTGTCATGATGAGGGAATTAGCGGGGCACAATTAATCGGGGCACAATTAATTAACACATAGTATATGATAAGAATGTTTATTTACAGATGATTTATTACACATGATTCAATGATAATACACAATAGTCACAAATATATATACAGTTGAAGTTGTAGGGGAAAGTCATCAGGATGAGTTTGTTAAATAATCCTACGTATCCATAAAGAACTTCATATACAATCCTGTAGGTAGAGGTAAAATCCAAATATCAGTCTGACTGCTTTATTGTAACTCTAACTTAAATTCTGACTAAAACTAACTGTACTCCTCATTAAAACTAAACTAAAAACTGACTGCATATCTGTTGTATCTCCTTAAATAAGAATCCAATATCTACTCTAAATTACAGCGACAGGTGGCAATTGCCTTTTTGCTCAAAGTTCTCAAAATAGAGTGACAGAGTGTATTTCTCAAGGCAAAAAATGTCTAAAAATGTCAGTGAAAGGTTTTGAGATAATCGAAGGCTTAATCCTTTCCTGTTTGTCCCAGGAAGTAAGGGATTAACTCTGGCACCTATAGCTAGGATATACTTGACAATAGATACTTAATTACAGGTTAAAATAAAAATGACTTACATATGACAGAAATGGTTTTGATAATGATTTTGTATTAATTTTCAATAATATATATATACTATTTGAATAAAGAGAAAAATATGATAAATTGTGCAAATTTAGTATTTACACTGGTGAAATTTCTATAAACAATAATAATTTCTTGACATATCTCATTACATGTGAAAATCATTGAAAGGCATGTTTGATGTTTGGTGCTTTACAATCAATGTTCCTGGTGATTCTCAAATTAAGTCACCTATGTTGGCCCCAAAATCAAAAACATTTTGTGTTCATTATTGAACTTTAAAGCTAATTTTTGACTAAAAAAAACCCCTAGCTGTTACACATTGGCATATCTATCTGACCATCAAGACACTGGCACAGTATGACACTTCCTTATATAGAACTCAAATCACAAGCACTTACATAATTTAACTGGTGGTCAGGGTCTGCACTACCATACACTAATATCAGTCAATATCTTTGTCTGGTTTTGTATGTATTCTATTGCCTTCTATTGTCACTGATAGCTCGTAAATAACATTAATGTCTTATTATGACATTTCATAGTCATTGCATCGCCCTATTTTAGCAATTCGGGATCCAGGTAGGTTCTAAGACCTAATATAGATATTCCGGGCTTGGTTCCGAGTAATCTTTCAGATAGTAACATTGCCTACTTAAGATTTCTTCAGTATGAAATGCTTTAATTCTACTTAGATACAAAGAATGATCCAATGTTTTTCATTCTCCTTTCTCACGACCACAGACCACAGTACATGTATTCACACTTTAATAGCCAGATATCAGTTCCGACAAAAGACAATAGCCTTAATCAGCATCTATACGGACTGGTGTATATATATATGGACCAGTAATCTCTAACTAGGGAGGCTATCTGGTCTCTATAGACAGGTTTTGTGTTTATATGGTCCAGTGGTCTCTAACTAGGGAGGCTATCTGGTCTCTATAGACAGGTTTTGTGTTTATATGGTCCAGTGGTCTCTAACTAGGGAGGCTATCTGGTCTCTATAGACAGGTTTTGTGTTTATATGGTCCAGTGGTCTGTATATATAGCTAGGGAGCCTATCAGGTCTGTATAGACAGGTTTTTTTTTTTTTAATTTTGAAGGACAAGTGGTCTTTGTTTTTAATTTGTGGAATTCTACCAGCTTGTACCATTAATGTTAGCCAAACCAAACCAAACCAAACTGGTATTAGTGGTTCATTTCTTAGAATCTTGATGTACCACCTCTGGATCCAAGATGATTCCAAAGTGAATCAGAAAATCATCAAAATGTGTATCTGTATATATCAGACAAGTGCCCCGATTGTGCGTTTTGCTATTGTGGACCTTCCATGCAAAGTGATTTTTCTGTTCTGATGGAAACTTTTCTAATTACTGTTTCTTTTTATTTCCGGGCTATATCTCCAAAGCCGTAAAACGCAGCTCCATGAAACTTTCTGTATATATCATACAAGTGCCCTAGTTATGCCCTTTGCTGTAGCGGACCTTCAATTTTTGGATTTTTTTTCTGTTACCATGGAAACTGTCAGAAATACTAAATTACAGTTTGTTTTTAGGTCATTTTCGGGTCAGGATGACCTATAGTCGTCATGTTTCGTCCGTCGTCGTGTGCCGTGCATTAACTTTTCACATTTTGAACTTCTTCTCAAGTTCTACCAGTGTGATTTGGCTGAAACTTGCCTGAAATGATTCTGACATGGTCCGGACAAAGTGTTGTTATTTTTCAGGTTGATCCTAAATAAAAAGTTGGTCGCCACAGCCGCCATCTTGAAAATAAATTTTGAACTTCTCAAGTTCTACCGGTGCGATTTGCTGAAACTTGCATGAGATGATCATGACATAGTCCCGACAAAGTGTTGTTAGATCTCTGGTTGATCCCAAATCAAAGATGGCTACCATGACACTATATCTAATTAATTTCCTATATGATTATTGCCAAGGTAGTCAGATGACCGTTAAGGCCCGTGGGCCTCTTGTTGTTACCGCTGTTATTTTTTTTTTAATTTTACAATACCAGTATATTTTTTTTTATATTGTTTTTGTAGGCCTACAAAAACATACTTAGTCTTGCTTTTCATGATCATCATCGCGAGTGACTGACAACAGAACCATGCATGCGTTCTAAATCATGGCTTTAATTAACAGTACATAAACTGACAATTATGCTGCCTTTGAGTCAGATGCCGTTTGAATACATGTATCTCGTAATATATTGTTTGGTAATTATGATAAAATTACTAGTAGTTAAACGATATATCAATGCAGGTAGTTTCAGTACTGTGTACAATGACATTCAAGTAAGCGTATACAAATTGATTCGTTAAAAAGTAGTTCCGGTACTCTAAAGTGAAAATGCCAAAACGACTTTCAGAAGGTATCGACTTTATTTTGTAGTACCGAAAAACCTCTGTACCATGTATGCTATCATGATACGATGACACCTGTACATGTTATTAGGTCATCAGCAGTTTATGTCTGCTGTATGAAAATAGCATCCAGCATGGTGTTAATAATTGGTGGTTATACCATGATGAGATCAGAAGAAAAGTGATGTGACACAACATGTACATTGTACAGTACTGAATATATACAACTAAAGAAAATAAGTCAGACAAATCTGGAAAAAATATACCAGTTTGACAATGGATATGATCAACATCAACTTTTTCAGAAACATTTGTATGCACTGCAGTTTTACATGACACATAATAATTGCTTAAGTTACTGTACAGACTGGTGGAGGGGGAAAGTGTCAATAATCAATGTTAACAATGAAGATTGCTGAGTTGTGTATAGTCAACTACTGTGTGGTAATTAGGATACTGGCAGGAATCATCAGCTTGACCAGCTTGACCAGCATTATGAAAATTTCCATACATATATAATATCACACTGATTATCGAACTGTTCAGCCATATATTACAATGTATAAGTTTTGTAAGTCGCAGATATTAAAGACATCTGTGACGTTGTATGATTATCTCAGTTGACACGTTGAATCCATGCCTACTTTTTCCACTCTTACATATAAACAAAATTGAAAGTAAATTATCCAAATTTTTTCCCATAGTTTAGGCCCTGACTTTATATATATTTTTCCCAGGTGAGACCCCCGGACCCCAAAACACTGAAATACTCGCCTTCGGCGCTCGCATGCCAATTTGGCCAATTTGCATACTCATTAATTACCTGTTTGCGACGCCACTGTCTATAGATGTGTACAAGGTTTATATGTAATGATGAATTTGAAAAAGAATATGTGAAAAATAGTGTATATCTCTGGGTCGGATAACGAGTTTGAATCCCATGTGGGGGCAGTTGCTAGGTACTGACTTTTTTTGGTGGTTTTTCTCTTTGTACTCCAGCTTTTCTGCGCGATCCAAACCTGGCACGTACAAAATGTACCAGTATGCGCTGTTAATTTAAGATGGAGAACATACATGTACTACGGTACTGGGGAGAAAGAAGTTCAATTACAATAAAACCTCAACAAAGAACAGAGATTATTGTAGATCCATTTCTACATCTACATATATACATGTATTCCTGTACAATGTGCACATGTTACTGTTTGAATTTTAATTCATGGCAAACAGTTACTAAGATAAATAAAACTTTCAAGCTAAAAGTGATGTATACAGAATACAGACACAACCCCCCCCCCCTTCAGACACATGAAAAAAAACCAACATTAAACACACATTACATTTATTTATGATTAATAAACACAATTAACTACTGAGGGAAATTTTATTTTCTTTGAGAGTATTTCTTAAGTAGATATGTTTTTTTTAAAACCTTTTTCATTTAGGCTTTCCTCCATCATTATGTCTGACACATCCATAAATGACACTGCATGGTTCAAATATAAGTCATAGCCAAATAAAAACCTTATTTTCAAAATTTGATCATGATTTGCCAATGTTGAAAACTGACTTTGAAAGGGCATGAAGAAATTCACTGCTGTATCATTCTTTATTTAGCTGTACTATTATAGTTTCATACCATTAATTATTACTTGAACTTCATGCCACTGAGAAGTTTTCACTTGGATTTGGTAAAGGGAGGTAATTTTCGGTTTTGATAATTTTCAAAATTACTTAGCAGCATAATGCTAAATAATTAAGAGATATTATCTAAGGAAACAGTTTTGATAAAATGGGATTAGGGAATGAGCAAGTCCATTTGTACACATGCATCATGTACATATGTATACTGGCACACATAAATGTGCACCCTATCATGTATAATGTGTGTTAGGTGGGGGAGGGGGCTGTATTTTTCAGAATTGAAATCAACATGTCCCTTTTCTTGTTATACCAATGCTCACTACATATATCCTTTTCTGTTCATTGTGTTTTTTATCTAGTTTAAGGAAACAGTATGTATTTAATGCGCAACAACTTACGAATCAAAACTCAAAACACCAGGTTTGTAAGCTTATGGGATGGCTGCATGGTGCTAAAAATTTCCTGGAATATGGAGTTATCTCCCCCTGCTGACAAATTCCATAGAAATACAAACATATACATATTCCTTCACAGACTGAACATTTTTCAAGGATTCTTTGAAATATATTGTGTGCAATATTTTCTGCAATTTTGGGTCAAAAGTCATGATATTTGGCAGATTTTCATATTAATTTGCATGAATAAGCACAGGAAATTGAGAAATACTATCTGAATATCATAATGCAATTGCATATGTTGTGCAGGTACATTTATGTTTAACAGTTGAATAGATATATTTAGATTTCTAAGTCTGACAGGTGCCTTTGATATTCTATAAATTGACCAAATCTTATCTGAACCCAACGGGAGCAACCATTGCGAGATAAATCACATGTATTATGTGTAATACCCAATGTCGTTCAGGTTGTATGTGTAATGCCCAATGTCGTTCAGGTTGGTCCAAACCAAAATTTTAACCTAGGATGGGTAAGGGGAGGTAATTGGCTTTTTTTCTCATTTTCATGGTATGTAATCAAGGTTAATGTTAATTTTTCAGTGCCAGTAATTGTGTATCCGGATATATAACCCGGTTCCGGATCCTATGTTATATTATTATAGTGTGACCTCGTTTTCCTCTTGTTCATTAGAAGAAACACAGTAAAGTTTATTGCTGCCTAATTCGAAGTGTGTTTGCGGTATTTGTCACTTACTGGCGTAGCTAAAATTATTGTTTTGTTTGAAGAACTAACTCAATATATAATAACTTATTGAGTGTCATAAAATCCATATTCATGGAAACTATAGTGTTATTTTGTTATTCTGGTAAAAACACTATTTAACTGTTCTTGTTCCGGAAAATTTACATATTTGTAAGAGATCGAGTGTTCGGCCAGGATGGTATTGTCAAAAACAGTCTCTATTTGATAAAATGGGGTACATGGAATCTTTTACAAAATTATTCATAAAAATACATGTTTCCAGTAAGAATACAAAATTTATGATGTCATACACATGACATTTCGAAATCTTTCGTATCATGTGATTATCATTACTTAAAATTAGATTGAGAATCATTTTATTTATTGCAGAACAACAGAGTCAGTAGGATTTGCGCTGATATTGGTGATGTCATTGAGTATTTAAGGTTTTTGTTTTATTAGTTTAATGTCATATTAACAGCCAGGGTCATGTAAGGACATGCCAGGTTTGTTGGTGGAGAAAAGACGGAGTACTCTGAGAAGAGCTAACAGCCAGTGGTCAGTACCTGGCAACTGCCCCACATGGGATTCAAACTGGCATCCCAGAGGTGGAGGGCTTGTGGTAATATGACTGCCACCGTGGACCTATACTTACAGTGCTGTAACATTTTAAAAACAAGCATTCTTTGTGGATCAGTACTGAAAAAGCAATCTAAAGTTGGCCCTAATAGGAAAAGATGGTATGACTAGATTGATTCAATTATGAAATTAAAAACAATGAATTTCTCCATTACTATACTGAAAACTGACTATGAAAGGGTGTACTTTCAATTGCCAAATTCTTAAATGGACAATTCAGTGAGGCTAATTCTATTACATAACCACTATGACATAAATGTATTGTTCTACATTCCTTATCAAACATATAACAAGAAATATTGACAAATTTCACGACATTGTTAAGTATTTTGATTGAAATTCCAAATCGTTGATCAATACGATTAAGCAGGTACAACATGTACGCTGTACCAATACCCGAGCGCACTTTAAACAAATGGAATACATAACCACTGAGTAGTTGATGAAAGTGGAGCAATGTGGGTAGTTCTAGACAAAAAAATCTCTACTGAACTGGCAAGGGTCGGCATACAACACATCTGACCACTTCAACATTTCACATATTCACATACATTTTTCTACAGTGGGCTTTCCTGGCATATCACAGTAAAACCAAGTAATCTAATATCTATTAGAACTGGTTTGTTTCCGATATAAATGCAGATTTTAATGTACTCTTAGGCTGAAATGTCCCTTTAATTAATTTTTCGGCCTATTGTCATCATGCACTGTCTGTCGTCGTGTGCAGTGCGTCAACTTTTCATTCAAACGACTTCTTCTCAATAACCGGGGATGAAGGGCTACTAAGTTTGTACAAATGAATGACCTTGATCATCATTCAAGGTCACAGGGGTCAAATAGGCTAAAATATTTAAACGACTTCTCAAGAACCAAAAGGCCTGGGATACTCATATTGGGCCTGCAGCATGCTGAGATGAAGGGCTACCAACTTTGTTCCAATGAATGACCTTGATCTTCATTCAAGGTCACAGAGGTCAAATATGCTAAAATCTTATCTAAATATAATCTACGACTTTGTTGTATTGTGCTAATAGTCAGATGACCGTTAAGGCCAATGGGCCTCTTGTTATAATTGAAGTAGGCTGTTCCATATTTATTATTACAGAAACCACAATGGGACTGAATAAAGGGAGTTAATTTTCTATATTAGTCATTTTTAGCTATAGAGTGTTTCCAAGTAAAATGCTTAAAATATAACAGTCTCTGTGATAAGTTGAGATATATCACATGGCTGAGAAATAGACATTGTGTTTCCCTCGAGGAAAATAAAGCATCATATTTCCCGGAGATGTATGTCCCAATAGTGAGCGTTCATCTTTAACACACAGAGTTATCTCCCCTTCCAATTGCACAACAATGGACGAAGCATGTCTACTTAACACAGAAATATTTACTCGATCACCGCAGATTTAAGTAATATAATTAATTAAATACATATGCAGATTTTCAGTATAATAAACAATGCATTTCCCCAGGGGCCATAAATGCATAGAATTAATAACAAATTTTTTTCTCAAATCGAGGCAGATTTTCACAAGGGATACATAAAATCATTAGATAGCCATTTTGATGCTACTTTTATTAGGGAAAGTTACTTCTAAGACAAAATAATGCATCTTAAAAGGCAAATACACTATTGTAAGAGTGATTTGAGTAGTTCTGAACATTTCTCCACTGATCATATTATATGATGTGGTTGGGTTCAAGTTCGGCTGGCGAGTTTGTTTGTTTGATTAATTAACGTCCAGCTTATTCTTTGCCCTACAAACATGGATCACTCCACAGTACATGCCTGTCGACAGATCACAGTGATACCAATTACAACTTCAGAAGAACTGGTTTATTCCAATATAAACTAACATTTAATGCATATTCAGAATTGTCATTTTTAAGTGATTATGAAGTCATATGTCAGGGTTAAATACAAATGTACTATGTGATCATTGTTTTTTTTTTAATTTCATTGGAGAAGCTTAATACTATATATTTTTATTTACAAACTTGTAACATATTTTATACAACAAACAAGTGTGTTAAATGTGTACATTCAGGCGTGTTTTTTATTAGGAAATTGAAATATGTTTCCAAAGACTAGGAGAAGTCGTAAAAGAACCGGACTAATTCTGAAGGTTAGGATAACTCGCAAAGATTTGGCTACTAGTTTTGAATTGGGAGTGCAAGTTTTATTCCATCTGCAATGAGTTATTGTCAACAGACCTGATGTTTGGCCTGTAACATGCTGAAATAGGAGGCTGCCAAATATGTTCAAATAAATGTCCTACTTAACTTTATACAACGTCAGTGTCCAATTGGCTAAACTTTTAAATGACTCCTCTATCAATATCTGACAGGCCTATAACCATGGTATTATGTTAGTAGTATGCTGAGATGAGGGGCAACAAAGTTTGAGCAAATGAATGACCTTGACTTTCATTCAAGGTCACTGTCACAAGGGACAAATAGACTTAAATCGTAAAATGACTTTAAACTGTGGAATATTATTTCCTGGGCTTGAGTGAAATCGCTCTCTTGGCTAGAGTTAAAGATGTTCCGAACAGTGATCAAATGGGCCGGTTTTTTTTACCCCCATGGTAGAATGATCCCGGGGTCAAAATACCATTATGGTGAAATAAACCCCCCAACCCCCCATGGTAAAGTGAACCCCCCTTCTAAAAGTTACAACAACACTTGAACACATGTTTTTTTAACTCAATTATGATCAACTCCAAATTAAGACCTATGGCTAGCAGTGGAAGGCATTTTATTTTTAGGAGGGAGGGGGGGTCAAAATACCATGCCCATGGTGAAATGACCCCCCTCTCCACAACATTTATTTCTTTTTGAAAGACATCTCACTGCCTTAACTTTAAGTTACATTAGAATCATATAAATTATGATTTTAGTTAATATTAAGTGTTATTTACAAAGACTATGACTATTAGATCTTCAGCTTAGAAGGGGAAGGTGAGGGGGGTGTCAAAATATCATGGCCATGGTGAAATGACCCCCCCCCCATGGTAAAGTGAAATCCCCCTTTCTAAAATTGACTACAACACTTGAATACATAATTATTATATGATATTATGATTTCAGTAGATATTAAGTGTTATTTACAAGACTTTGAGTATAATAACTTCAGCTTAGAAGGGGGGGGGGGTCAAAATACCATGGCAATGGTGACATGATCCCCTCCACCAACCGTGGTAAAGTGAACCCATCCTTCTATAAGTTACAACACTTGAATACAATTTTTTTTCTTATTTATGATAATTATCCCAATTTAGTTAAGACCTATGGCTAGCAGTGGAAGGCCTTATTTTTTATTATTATTGTTTTATTGTTTGTTTGTTTTTTTTGTTTTGTTTTTTGGGGAGGGGGTCAAAATACCATGACCATGGTGAAATGACCCCCCTCCACACACCATTTTTTCCAACTGACATCTCACTGCCTTAAGTTACATTATTACATTAAAATCATTTATATTGTGATTTCAGTTACCTAATATGAAGTGTTAATTACAACCGATGAACGACTATCAAAATATAGTCAATACGGGGGTTTCGAGATCCCAAAACGACGAGGGTAAAGTACAATTTACCGTTGATTAGTCCACCATCCGGTGATTATGACGTTATCATTTGACGTGAGTTTCGTGACATCATAATCATCGGAAGGTGGGACTAATCGACGGTAAATTGTACTTTGCCCACGTCGTTTTTGGATCTCGAAACCCCCGTATTGACATGTAAAATACAGTATAACCTTCTTCAGAGGAATCTGCCTAATACACATTTTGGCTTTTTCAATTCCCTGGTTTTTGTTCCTCTTTATTTAGACTTCTTTGAGAAACGTATAACAAATTTGCTGATAACAATTACCTTTTAATATAAAGCAATTTTGTGGTACCGACAAGGAAATTTTTGCTCAAAAACAAATCTTTCCAGAATTTTGTTGTAAAAGTGCTGGCTGTAGCCTTGTTTTTCAGTCAAACAGGGCCAACAAACAGAATCAATTGATAGAAAATCAAATACAATCATTCAAGTATACAATTAATTGTTGATAATGAAAAATCTGTCAAAGATAACATTATTGCTGACATTGGAATTATTAGTATAGGGAGGTGTTGTAGTGTAATAGACAACTGACATGTATAGTATAGGGAAGTGTTATAGTGTAATAGACAACTGACATGTATAATATAGGGAGGTGTTGTAGTGTAATAGACAACTGACATGTATAGTATAGGGAGGTGTTGTAGTGTAATAGACAACTGACATGTATAGTATAGGGAAGTGTTATAGTGTAATAGACAACTGACATGTATAGTATAGGGAAGTGTTATAGTGTAATAGACAACTGACATGTATAATATAGGGAGGTGTTATAGTGTAATAGACAACTGACATGTATAGTATAGGGAAGTGTTATAGTGTAATAGACAACTGACATGTATAGTATAGGGAAGTGTTATAGTGTAATAGACAACTGACATGTATAGTATAGGGAGGTGTTATAGTGTAATAGACAACTGACATGTATAGTATAGGGAGGTGTTATAGTGTAATAGACAACTGACATGTATATAGTATAGGAGGTGTTATAGTGTAATAGACAACTGACATGTATAGTATATAGGGAAGTGTTATAGTGTAATAGACAACTGACATGTATAGTATAGGGAGGTGTTATAGTGTAATAGACAACTGACATGTATAGTATAGGGAGGTGTTATAGTGTAATAGACAACTGACATGTATAGTATAGGGAGGTGTTATAGTGTAATAGACAACTGACATGTATAATATAGGGAGGTGTTGTAGTGTAATAGACAACTGACATGTATAGTATAGGGAGGTGTTATAGTGTAATAGACAACTGACATGTATAGTATAGGGAGGTGTTATAGTGTAATAGACAACTGACATGTATAGTATAGGGAGGTGTTATAGTGTAATAGACAACTGACATGTATAGTATATTGAGGTGTTATAGTGTAATAGACAACTGACATGTATAGTATAGGGAGGTGTTATAGTGTAATAGACAACTGACATGTATAGTATAGGGAGGTGTTATATAGTGTAATAGACAACTGACATGTATAGTATAGGGAGGTGTTATAGTGTAATAGACAACTGACATGTATAGTATAGGGAGGTGTTATAGTGTAATAGACAACTGACATGTATAGTATAGGGAGGTGTTATAGTGTAATAGACAACTGACATGTATAGTATAGGGAGGTGTTATAGTGTAATAGACAACTGACATGTATAGTATAGGGAGGTGTTATAGTGTAATAGACAACTGACATGTATAGTATAGGGAGGTGTTGTAGTGACAATAGACAACTGACATGTATAGTATAGGGAGGTGTTATAGTAGTGTAATAGACAACTGACATGTATAGTATAGGGAAGTGTTATAGTGTAATAGACAACTGACATGTATAGTATAGGGAAGTGTTATAGTGTAATAGACAACTGACATGTATAGTATAGGGAAGTGTTATAGTGTAATAGACAACTGATATGTATAGTATAGGGAAGTGTTATAGTGTAATAGACAACTGACATGTATAGTATAGGAAGGTGTTATAGTGTAATAGACAACTGACATGTATAGTATAGGGAGGTGTTATAGTGTAATAGACAACTGACATGTATAGTATAGGGAGGTGTTATAGTGTAATAGACAACTGACATGTATAGTATAGGGAGGTGTTATAGTGTAATAGACAACTGACATGTATAATATAGGGAGGTGTTATAGTGTAATAGACAACTGACATGTATAGTATAGGGAAGTGTTATAGTGTAGTAGACAACTGACATTTATAGTATAGGGAGGTGTTATTGTGTAATACCGGACTGACATGTATAGTATAGGGAAGTGTTATAGTGTAATAGACAACTGACATGTATAGTATAGGGAAGTGTTATAGTGTAATAGACAACTGACATGTATAGTATAGGGAGTGTTATAGTGTAATAGACAACTGACATGTATAGTATAGGGAAGTGTTATAGTGTAATAGACAACTGACATGTATAGTATAGTGAAGTGTTATAGTGTAATAGACAACTGACATGTATAGTATAGGGAGGTGTTATAGTGTAATAGACAACTGACATGTATAGTATAGGGAAGTGTTATAGTGTAATACAACTGATAGTGTAATAGACAACTGACATGTATAGTATAGGGAAGTGTTATAGTGTAATAGACAACTGACATGTATAGTATAGGGAGGTGTTATAGTGTAATAGACAACTGACATGTATAGTATAGGGAGGTGTTATAGTGTAATAGACAACTGACATGTATAGTATATGGAAGTTTATAGTGTAATAGACAACTGACATGTATAGTATAGGGAAGTGTTATAGTGTAATAGACAACTGACATGTATAGTATAGGGAAGTGTTATAGTGTAATAGACAACTGACATGTATAGTATAGGGAAGTGTTTATAGTGTAATAGACAACTGACGACATGTATAGTATAGGGAAGTGTTATAGTGTAATAGACAACTGACATGTATAGTATAGGGAAGTGTTATAGTGTAATAGACAACTGACATGTATAGTATAGGGAGGTGTTATAGTGTAATAGACAACTGACATGTATAGTATAGGGAAGTGTTATAGTGTAATAGACAACTGACATGTATAGTATAGGGAAGTGTTATAGTGTAATAGACAACTGACATGTATAGTATAGGGAGGTGTTATAGTGTAATAGACAACTGACATGTATAGTATAGGGAGGTGTTATAGTGTAATAGACAACTGACATGTATAGTATAGGGAAGTGTTTATAGTGTAATAGACAACTGACATGTATAGTATAGGGGTGTTATAGTGTAATAGACAACTGACATGTATAGTATAGGGAAGGTGTTATAGTGTAATAGACAACTGACATGTATAGTATAGGAGTGTTATAGTGTAATAGACAACTGACATGTATAGTATAGGGAGGTGTTATAGTGTAATAGACAACTGACATGTATAGTATAGGGAGGTGTTATAGTGTAATAGACAACTGACATGTATAGTATAGGGAAGTGTTATAGTGTAATAGACAACTGACATGTATAGTATAGGGAAGTGTTATAGTGTAATAGACAACTGACATGTATAGTATAGGGAGGTGTTATAGTGTAATAGACAACTGACATGTATAGTATAGGAAGGTGTTATAGTGTAATAGACAACTGACATGTATAGTATAGGGAAGTGTTATAGTGTAATAGACAACTGACATGTATAGTATAGGGAAGTGTTATAGTGTAATAGACAACTGACATGTATAGTATAGGGAGGTGTTATAGTGTAATAGACAACTGACATGTATAGTATAGGGAGGTGTTATAGTGTAATAGACAACTGACATGTATAGTATAGGGAAGTGTTATAGTGTAATAGACAACTGACATGTGAAGTATATGGAAGTGTTATAGTGTGATAGACAACTGACATGTATAGTATAGGGAAGTGTTATAGTGTAATAAACAACTGACATGTGAAGTATATGGAAGTGTTGTAGTGTAATAGAGGACTGACATGTATAGTATAGGGAGGTGTTATAGTGTAATAGACAACTGACATGTATAGTATAGGAAGTGTTATAGTGTAATAGACAACTGACATGTATAGTATAGGGAAGTGTTATAGTGTAATAGACAACTGACATGTATAGTATAGGGAAGTGTTATAGTGTAATAGACAACTGACATGTATAGTATAGGGAGGTGTTATAGTGTAATAGACAACTGACATGTATAGTATAGGGAAGTGTTTATAGTGTAATAGACAACTGACATGTATAGTATAGGGAGGTGTTATAGTGTAATAGACAACTGACATGTATAGTATGGATAGGGATAGGTGTTATAGTGTAATAGACAACTGACATGTATAGTATAGGGAAGTGTTATAGTGTAATAGACAACTGACATGTATAGTATAGGGAAGTGTTATAGTGTAATAGACAACTGACATGTATAGTATAGGGAAGTGTTATAGTGTAATAGACAACTGACATGTATAGTATAGGGAGGTGTTATAGTGTAATAGACAACTGACATGTATAGTATAGGGAGTGTTATAGTGTAATAGACAACTGACATGTATAGTATAGGGAGGTGTTATAGTGTAATAGACAACTGACATGTATAGTATAGGGAGGTGTTATAGTGTAATAGACAACTGACATGTATAGTATAGGGAGTGTTATAGTGTAATAGACAACTGACATGTATAGTATAGGAAGGTGTTATAGTGTAATAGACAACTGACATGTATAGTATAGGGAAGTGTTATAGTGTAATAGACAACTGACATGTATAGTATAGGGAGGTGTTATAGTGTAATAGACAACTGACATGTATAGTATAGGGAGGTGTTATAGTGTAATAGACAACTGACATGTATAGTATAGGGAGGTGTTTATAGTGTAATAGACAACTGACATGTATAGTATAGGGAAGTGTTGTAGTGTGTAATAGACAACTGACATGTATAGTATAGGGAAGTGTTATAGTGTAATAGACAACTGACATGTATAGTAATAGGATGAATATGGAGGTGTTATAGTGTAATAGACAACTGACATGTATAGTATAGGGAGGTGTTATAGTGTAATAGACAACTGACATGTATAGTATAGGGAAGTGTTATAGTGTAATAGACAACTGACATGTATAGTATAGGGAGGTGTTATAGTGTAATAGACAACTGACATGTATAGTATAGGGAAGTGTTATAGTGTAATAGACAACTGACATGTATAGTATAGGGAAGTGTTATAGTGTAATAGACAACTGACATGTATAGTATAGGGAAGTGTTATAGTGTAATAGACAACTGACATGTATAGTATATGGAAATGTTATAGTGTAATAGACAACTGACATGTATAGTATAGGGAAGTGTTATAGTGTAATAGACAACTGACATGTATAGTATAGGGAGGTGTTTATAGTGTAATAGACAACTGACATGTATAGTATAGGGAGGTGTTATAGTGTAATAGACAACTGACATGTATAGTATAGGGAAGTGTTATAGTGTAATAGACAACTGACATGTATAGTATAGGAAGGTGTTATAGTGTAATAGACAACTGACATGTATAGTATAGGGAGGTGTTATAGTGTAATAGACAACTGACATGTATAGTATAGGGAAGTGTTATAGTGTAATAGACAACTGACATGTATAGTATAGGGAGGTGTTATAGTGTAATAGACAACTGACATGTATAGTATAGGGAGGTGTTATAGTGTAATAGACAACTGACATGTATAGTATAGGGAAGGTGTTATAGTGTAATAGACAACTGACATGTATAGTATAGGGAAGTGTTATAGTGTAATAGACAACTGACATGTATAGTATAGGGAGGTGTTATAGTGTAATAGACAACTGACATGTATAGTATAGGGAAGTGTTATAGTGTAATAGACAACTGACATGTATAGTATAGGGAAATGTTATAGTGTAATAGACAACTGACATGTATAGTATAGGGAAGTGTTATAGTGTAATAGACAACTGGACATGTATAGTATAGGGAAGTGTTATAGTGTGTAATAGACAACTGACATGTATAGTATAGGGAGGTGTTGTAGTGTAATAGACAACTGACATGTATAGTATAGGGAAGTGTTATAGTGTAATAGACAACTGACATGTATAGTATAGGGAGGTGTTGTAGTGTAATAGACAACTGACATGTATAGTATAGGGAGGTGTTATAGTGTAATAGACAACTGAATGTATAATATATGTTATAGTGTAATAGACATACTGAATTTATAGTATAGTCAAAACTATACCAATTGATTAATACTACAACGGACATATCATACACAATTCTAGGCTATCTACATCTAATCATAATTAAGCATTTAAAAAGTTATCTTACAAAAACACATCTGTTCTCTGTCCCGCTAAGCCATCTGGAACCACCTGTGACCCCCCCACTCTACTCCTTGTCACTGGTCCTTACGCCTGCCCCTTTATCATCCTTATCACTTGTCCTCATGCCTGCCCTTTATCACTACACTATAATTAACCTACTGCATCAAACTCTCTACTAACGTCTCTTGCTTGCTCTCTATCTTGTCTAAACATAAAATTACACAAAAAATCACTAACTACACATTTCCCTCCGCTCACAAAAAATTTGGTCTCCAAAATATATTTACATGAATTGTAAGATAGCATTTTGTCACATTAATCCAATATTTACAAGTTTCATAATCAATTAAGTATGATCCACTTTAGTCATTGTATATATACACAATAGATAATCCAGCGAATTACAGTCACTATTCTATTCACTGCATGGTATAATATTCCATCCATGTGAAAACACGTGTCCTAGTGTTTAAGTCACTGTTATCAAATTTTACTGTAATCATACAGTATATCCTGCTTAGAATGTCACAGTGTTTCTGTTTTTTCACTTTATAGATCCTTTTATTTTGGAATAGCGTTCAAGTTCGGTTTTGATTGTTTATGTTCACTGTTGTACATGATAAGAGAAAGGTACCAGATTTGATTATACAATTGGATAGGTTTCTAGCAAATGTTATAAAGACATAACTGATAAAAAGAGCCAATGAAGATTTTAATTTTTGGTTGATTGTTCACAGTTGTAATGTCGTAGAAATAAGGAATTTTTAGGATAGGTACGGAAGTACAGAAGAAAAGGAAAAGACCGACAATAAAACTGTGGACAATAAACATTAATTATTCTTCATGAACCAGTTAGGTACAATTAGCTTGTTGTTGGGTTAATCCTTGTAGTTAAATGTTATGACTGGTACGTTTCTGCTTACCTTTTCGGACTTTTTCCTTTCTGTGTTTTGTTTTATATGAAATTCCCGAACAAGAAAATCAGGTAAATTTTCCCCAGGTTCCAATGGTTGTTTTTGGGTGATCTTTCCATTTTACTTTGTAAACTTTGCGTCCTCTATGTCTGCTTGATGCTAAAGAGTTTGTCAACTATTCCCCCAATCTTGCTGATTGGCAGCTTGGGAATTTTTCTCCTGGGTTGTAGTTTGTGACGTTTCCTCCGGGTTTTGTAGTTTGTGACGTTTCCTCCGGGTTTGTAGTTTTGGGAAGTATCCTCCTGCTGAGTATCCCGGTAATGCTTGTCTTCTGGTTCAAGTTGAAATCCAGGGTACAGTTCCTCTCGACAGTTTGGGTCATGGTATGCCTTTAGTCTGTTGGCATGTACCAAATGCTTTCATTACCTTATGGGTCTTACAGTTGTGAATTCTATAAGTGTGATTTGGCCCTAAATCAGATATGTAGTATGGCCCTGTCCATTTACACTGAAGTTTTGCAGATTTCTTCTTTGGTATTTTGGGATTGTGTAGCCAAACCTCTTTGTCCAATTTCGAACGTTGGTTCTCCTTTGTTTTCCGTGATTCATCATATTGTTTTTTTGTATGCCTGTTGACTTGAAGTGACGTTTTCCTTTGCTATTTTGGTTGTGTTAGCTGAAGTTTTTTGTTGTAGTTGTTTTCAAATACTCGCTGGCGGTTTTTTACTGAGGTTGGAAGTATTGTCAATAAAAATCCAGAGAAACATCTAAGGGACTCCTCATCTCCTTTCCAAAAAACTAACTCAAAAGGAGAGAATTGAGTTGACTTTGTACAATCTGTCTTTCTGTAGGCCTTTAGTATTCCTGGCAGTAGCTGTGCCCAAGTTTCCTGTTTTGTCATCAATATATGTTCTCATAGACTGTGCCAAGGTTCTGTTAAAACGTTCACAAGTGCTGTTTGATTGAGGGTGATAAGCACTGGTAGCGTATTTCTTAATGTCCAAAAGTTTACAGAGATGTGTCATAATATTTGACATGAAGTTTCGGCCTCTGTCAGTCACTAACGATGAAGGAGCACCATACCTGCAGATTATTTCCTTATAGAAGACGTTTGCTACCTCTGTTGCCTCCTGTGTTCGCAAAGGGAAAGCTTCCATAAAAACGTGAAAAACTGTCCACACACAAAAGGATGTATTGATACTTTTCAGGAGTTGGTGTTAAAGGTCCCAAAATATCCATATGCCAACGTTCAAAGAAAGTTGACACCAGAGGTAGAGGGTGCAAAGGTGGCTGTAGCATGCCGCGTTGGGGTCTTTGCTTGTTTGACACTGTTCACAATTTTCCACATAGTTGTGTATCTGAGAGTACATTTTCGGGGCCAATAGTACTTAGCACAAATCATACTGTATGTCCTGTCAAAATCCTTGATGAGCACCACCTGTTTTTGAGTCATGACAACTTTTCATTATCTCCTGGCGTAATGAGGATGGAATAGCTAGTTGTCTTTTTATTCTGGTGTCTGTGGGTAACTTTTTAGCTCTTTGATTCCAAAGGTGGTATAAGAATCCATTAAGCATTACATACTGCTGACTTTCAGCCACAACTTTAATTGCCTTTTGCTTGTTGTCAGAAAGCTGGCCACACTCTAGATAAAGTTTAATTGGGGCCAACTCAGGAACACTGGGTCTGTAGCTGTTTAAAAAAACCTCCTCCAGCCTGTTCTCAGTAAGGGACAATATGAAATCCTTATCAGCTGTCTGACTCACTAACACTATACACATGTGTAACTGTCTGGTCCTCTGAGGTTACAGCTCCTTGCTGACAGTAGTCAATTGTCACTTGTAAATATTCAAGGTTGTTGTCTTCAGGTTTATACTGGGTTCGTGACAAAGCATCTGCATTACTAATGCTTTTTACCTGCTTTATGCTTGACTTCATAATTAAATCCCTGTAGCAGTAAACTCCATCGTCCTAGTCTTCCTGTAGGGTGTTTAATATCCTGGAGCCATTTTAGAGCTGCATGGTCTGTTATAACAGTGAAATGTTGGTGTTCCAAGAAATGTCTATAATGTCTTACTCCTTCCACTAGAGCTAGGCATTCTCGTTCAGTGATAGACCACTTTTTCTCTGACTGACGTAGTGCCCTTCCACCATAAGCAACAGGATGTTTCATTACCGAGGTCATCTTTTTGACCCTAATATGTAGCTGATTGCTTCTCCAGAGGCATCTGTAGATAGAATAAATGAATTGTTCATATTTGGGTAAGCTAGTACAGGTGTGGTGGTCCATAGCATCCTTTAGTTGTTGAAAAGCTTCTGTACACTGGTCTGTCCATTTAAATTGTGTACTCTTCTGCAAGAGTTTGTTTAAAGGAGCAGCCTTTTCACTGTAGTGCTTGACGAACTTTCTGTAGTAATTGCAGAGTCCTAGGAAACTACGAACTCCGTGTACGTCTGTTTGGTTGGGAAACTCTGTGACAGCTTTTACTTTTTCAGTATCAACCTTAATTCCCTCTTTTGTGATAATATGGCCCAGGTATTTCACATGTTTTCGGTTGCGAACTGGCACTTGGACGGCTTAAAACTTGAGATTTGCCCTTCTCATTCTGTCAAATACGGATTGTAAATCATCCAAATGTTTTTTCGAAGTTACTGCTAAACACTAGAATGTCATCGATATAGCAAACTGCATATTTCCAAGATATTCCTCTAAGAACTTGTGTCATGACCATTTGAAAAACTCATTGGAGCATTACATAATCCAAAAGGTAGTTTTTTAAATTGGTATAGCCCATTGTGAGTAATAAATGTAGATTTTTCTTTTGTTGATGGGTCTAAAGGAATTTGCCAAAATCCTGATGCCATATCCAAAACAGAAAAGTAATGAGCAGAAGATTCACCAATAGTTTTCCAGAATATCATCTAATCTTGGTAAGGGAAAAACTTCAGGCTTTGTTAGCTTGTTTAGTCACGAAAGTCAACAGCAAATCGGTAATCTCCTGTTTCTCTTTTCACAAGAACTACTGGTGAATGCCAGGGTGATGTGATGGTTCGATAATGTCATTGTCCATCATGTCTTGCACTTGCCGATCTATTTCTTCCTTTTGGATAGGATTAGTCTTATAAAATCGTTGTCTCACTGGTGCTGCATCGCCTGTTTCAATTTTTGTGATGGTAAATATCTGTACATCCTAGTTCCGAAAGATCTTTAGCAAATACGTCTCTGTTTTTTCCCAAAAATTCCAAAAGTCTTTTCTTTTCAGTTATCCCAAGGTCAGAAGTACTTAAATCAAAGTTCAGTTCTTGAGCAATTTTCACGCCGTCTTGCCTTGTAGATTTTAAATCACTACAATCAGAGTTTTGGTTGATTTCGTTGGTTTCATCATCCTCAAAAATGTCGTTACTTCCCAGGTTTTGTACAGAACATATCGGTTTACCAGGTCGTAGAGTGATAACTTTATTTGTTGGATTGATAAGTCTAACAGTGGTGTAGCCTCTTTGAGACAGAGTATTAACAGATCTGGCTGCTAGTAGATTATTAGCACTTGGGAGATGTGACAGTGGCTGTAACAGTACCGGTTGTTGAGAGACTGTTTTGATTTTTACAGGAATGTTACACTCCGATTTGCGGTGGAATAGACACCCGAGCTACAGTTCTAGCAAAATCAGAATTTGTATCTTCATCCACTTTTAAACAGGAAACTGTTAATCCCTCATACAAGGATAAGGTTTTGTTTGCCAAATCAATAGTTTGCTTTATTTTTCTCTAAGAAATCTAAACCAAGTATAACGTTACAATGTAAGCTTGCAAACACATGAAATAGGGTGAGTAACACACAGTCTATTGATGGTTAGAGGTAAGGTGAAAGTTCCTGTTGATATTTGTTTATCTCCATTAACTCCTATGATAAATGGAATGGCTGGCGGTCCAAGTTGAGGCATATATCCAAAAATCCTATGAAGTGCACTTTTAGAAATACAGGACAGTGATGGCACCTGTATCGACTAAACAATCCGTTTGAACGTTGTTGATTTGTGTGGCGAACAATATTTTTCCTCATGCTGGTCTGTAACGTTGTTATAGCTGTCCCCGTTTCCTTTGGTTGTTGTCATTGCTCTGTTCGCGGTGCTGACCGACATACTCTTGCGAAGTGGTTGATTTTATGACATTTAGCACATGTTTTTCCACGTGCTGGGCAGTTGGCAAGTTGTTGGTGCCAATTATTTCCACAGAAAGAACATTTTCTTTGCTGTTGTTGCTGGGATGATTTTGATTGCTGTCTGCCATTTTTTCCATGTTGTCTGCGTTGCTTGTACAGATAGAGCCTGCAACTGGTCTTCAAGCCGAGCAATGGCGGCAACCACTTCCTGATGCTGTTGGTTTTCATCAGAAACGGTGAGTTCCCCTAGTTTAGCCCAACGTCGCAGCTCAACAATAGTCTGTGGATTGTTTTGGAGAACAAATTGTCGAATGTTTGGTTTAAGCCCGTTGATAACAACTTGTTGGATTTTGGTCTTCTGATAATCCAACATCTTGGCCTTTACCAGTTAGCATGGTGATAAAGTCCTCTACTGACTGCCCAGAAGTTTGTTTGGTCTGGT
Organism: Argopecten irradians; assembly: GCF_041381155.1. Taxonomy (NCBI): domain Eukaryota; kingdom Metazoa; phylum Mollusca; class Bivalvia; order Pectinida; family Pectinidae; genus Argopecten; species Argopecten irradians. The sequence goes on along the minus strand of NW_027187544.1, from coordinate 30,191 downwards.
ACAGTTGTGCAGTTCTTTGCCATTTCGTGTTGTCATCAGGACCATATCTCTGCAAAAAGGCATTGGTGAGCGTTTCGTAGTCCTCCGTGATGGTATCAGGCAAACTCATGTACCATCTTAGTGCGCCATCTTTAAGGAACAATGGCAGCACAGTTTTGGCTTTGTGTTGATTAAATCCCTTTGTCTTCACAAACAGTTGGAATCTTGTGATCCACAGCTTAGCATCGTCTGATGAATCTCCTGTGAAGGGTTGTATAAGAGTCAATTCAATATTGCTGTTGTTGGCCATTTTTTTTGTTAAATTTCAAATGTTCATAAGTCCTTTTGTTGATATTATCAGGTACCGGTTGTAAGGAATTCTCCACCAAATGTTATATCGCTGAAGACTGGTTGTTGATTTCTTGTCCTTTATTACTGTAGTGTTCAAATGTTCCGAATGAAGTCCAAAATCTAAATCTCCCCCTCACACCTGACTTGTCACTTTTATCTCTCTCACTCGAACTGCGCCGAAGACATCCCCTAGGATGACCCTCCAAAACATTCACACTGTAACTTTCCTCCACTTTCCTGTTAAACTAGTATGGGACTCATTCCATTCTTACAATCTAATTATAAGGTCAATCATATATTTATGCACACCAAATTATTTAGAATGTTCTACTCTATCAACTGCAAATTATAAAGTCTAAGGTATTGTTTGTTTATTGAAGTTATTTTAAGTTTAAATGTCAAATACATGTAAATCTGTGTTATCTGAGACAACTGACATGTATAGTATAGGGAAGTGTTGTAGTGTAATAGACAACTGACATGTATAGTATAGGGAAGTGTTATAGTGTAATAGACAACTGACATGTATATAGTATAGGGAGGTGTTATAGTGTAATAGACAACTGACATGTATAGTATAGGGAAGTGTTGTAGTGTAATAGACAACTGACATGTATAGTATAGGGAAGTGTTGTAGTGTAATAGACAACTGACATGTATAGTATAGGGAAGTGTTATAGTGTAATAGACAACTGACATGTATAGTATAGGGAAGGTGTTGTAGTGTAATAGACAACTGACATGTATAGTATAGGGAAGGTGTTATAGTGTAATAGACAACTGACATGTATAGTATAGGGAAGGTGTTATAGTGTAATAGACAACTGACATGTATAGTATAGGGAGGTGTTGTAGTGTAATAGACAACTGACATGTATAGTATAGGGAGGTGTTAAAGTGTAATAGACAACTGACATGTATAGTATAGGGAAGTGTTATAGTGTAATAGACAACTGACATGTATAGTATAGGGAAGTGTTTGTAGTGTAATGTTATAGTGTAATAGACAACTGACATGTATAGTATAGGGAGGTGTTATAGTGTAATAGACAACTGACATGTATAGTATAGGGAAGTGTTATAGTGTAATAGACAACTGACATGTATAGTATAGGGAGGTGTTATAGTGTAATAGACAACTGACATGTATAGTATAGGGAAGTGTTATAGTGTAATAGACAACTGACATGTATAGTATAGGGAAGTGTTATAGTGTAATAGACAACTGACATGTATAGTATAGGGAAGTGTTATAGTGTAATAGACAACTGACATGTATAGTATAGGGAGGTGTTATAGTGTAATAGACAACTGACATGTATAGTATAGGGAAGTGTTATAGTGTAATAGACAACTGATATGTATAGTATAGGGAGTGTTATAGTGTAATAGACAACTAACATGTATAGTATAGGAAGGTGTGTTATAGTGTAATAGACAACTGACATGTATAGTATAGGGAGGTGTTGTAGTGTAATAGACAACTGACATGTATAGTATAGGGAGGTGTTATAGTGTAATAGACAACTGACATGTATAGTATAGGGAGGTGTTATAGTGTAATAGACAACTGACATGTATAGTATAGGGAGGTGTTGTAGTGTAATAGACAACTGACATGTATAGTATAGGGAGGTGTTATAGTGTAATAGACAACTGACATTTATAGTATAGGAAGGTGTTATAGTGTAATAGACAACTGACATGTATAGTATAGGGAAGTGTTATAGTGTAATAGACAACTGACATGTATAGTATAGGGAAGGTGTTATAGTGTAATAGACAACTGACATGTATAGTATAGGGAGGTGTTATAGTGTAATAGACAACTGACATGTATAGTATAGGGAAGGTGTTATAGTGTAATAGACAACTGACATGTATAGTATAGGGAAGTGTTATAGTGTAATAGACAACTGACATGTATAGCATAAGGAGGTGTTATAGTGTAATAGACAACTGACATGTATAGTATAGGAAGGTGTTATAGTGTAATAGACAACTGACATGTATAGTATAGGGAAGTGTTATAGTGTAATAGACAACTGACATGTATAGTATAGGAAGGTGTTAAAGTGTAATAGACAACTGATATGTATAGTATAGGGAAGTGTTATAGAGTAATAAACAACTGACATGTATAGTATAGGGAAGTGTTATAGTGTAATAGACAACTGACATGTATAGTATAGGGAAGTGTTATAGTGTAATAGACAACTGACATGTATAGTATAGGGAAGTGTTATAGTGTAATAGACAACTGACATGTATAGTATATGGAAGTGTTATAGTGTAATAGACAACTGACATGTATAGTATAGGGAGGTGTTATAGTGTAATAGACAACTGACATGTATAGTATAGGGAAGTGTGTTATAGTGTAATAGACAACTGACATGTATAGTATAGGGAAGTGTTATAGTGTAGTAGACAACTGACATTTATAGTATAGGTAAATTTTATATGTTATAGTGTAATAGACAACTGACATGTATAGTATATGGAAGTGTTATAGTGTAATAGACAACTGACATGTATAGTATAGGGAAGTGTTATAGTGTAATAGACAACTGACATGTATAGTATAGGGAAGTGTTATAGTGTAATAGACAACTGACATGTATAGTATAGGGAAGTGTTATAGTGTAATAGACAACTGACATGTATAGTATAGGAAGTGTTTATAGTGTAATAGACAACTGACATGTATAGTATAGGGAAGTGTTATAGTGTAATAGACAACTGACATGTATAGTATAGGGAAGGTGTTATAGTGTAATAGACAACTGACATGTATAGTATAGGGAAGTGTTATAGTGTAATAGACAACTGACATGTATAGTATAGGGAAGTGTTATAGTGTAATAGACAACTGACATGTATAGTATAGGGAAGTGTTATAGTGTAATAGACAACTGACATGTATAGTATAGGGAGTGTTATAGTGTAATAGACAACTGACATGTATAGTATAGGGAAGTGTTATAGTGTAATAGACAACTGACATGTATAGTATAGGGAAGTGTTATAGTGTAATAGACAACTGACATGTATAGTATAGGGAAGTGTTATAGTGTAATAGACAACTGACATGTATAGTATAGGGAAGTGTTATAGTGTAATAGACAACTGACATGTATAGTATAGGGAAGTGTTATAGTGTAATAGACAACTGACATGTATAGTATAGGGAAGGTGTTATAGTGTAATAGACAACTGACATGTATAGTATAGGGAGGTGTTATAGTGTAATAGACAACTGACATGTATAGTATAGGGAAGTGTTATAGTGTAATAGACAACTGACATGTATAGTATAGGGAAGTGTTATAGTGTAATAGACAACTGACATGTATAGTATAGGGAAGTGTTATAGTGTAATAGACAACTGACATGTATAGTATAGGGAAGTGTTATAGTGTAATAGACAACTGACATGTATAGTATAGGGAAGTGTTATAGTGTAATAGACAACTGACATGTATAGTATAGGGATGTGTTATAGTGTAATAGACAACTGACATGTATAGTATAGGGAAGTGTTATAGTGTAATAGACAACTGACATGTATAGTATAGGGAAGTGTTATAGTGTAATAGACAACTGACATGTATAGTATAGGGAAGTGTTATAGTGTAATAGACAACTGACATGTATAGTAAAGGGAAGTGTTATAGTGTAATAGACAACTGACATGTATAGTATAGGGAGGTGTTATAGTGTAATAGACAACTGACATGTATAGTATAGGGAGGTGTTATAGTGTAATAGACAACTGACATGTATAGTATAGGGAGGTGTTTATAGTGTAATAGACAACTGACATGTATAGTATAGGGAAGTGTTATAGTGTAATAGACAACTGACATGTATAGTATAGGGAGTGTTTATAGTGTAATAGACAACTGACATGTATAGTATAGGGAGGTGTTGTAGTGTAATAGACAACTGACATGTATAGTATAGGGAGGTGTTATAGTGTAATAGACAACTGACATGTATAGTATATGGAGTGTTATAGTGTAATAGACAACTGACATGTATAGTATATAGGGAGGTGTTATAGTGTAATAGACAACTGACATGTATAGTATAGGGAAGTGTTATAGTGTAATAGACAACTGACATGTATAGTATAGGGAGGTGTTATAGTGTAATAGACAACTGACATGTATAGTATATATAGGAGGAGTTGTTATAGTGTAAGAAGACAACTGACATGTATAGTATAGGGAAGTGTTATAGTGTAATAGACAACTGACATGTATAGTATAGGGAGGTGTTATAGTGTAATAGACAACTGACATGTATAGTATAGGGAAGTGTTATAGTGTAATAGACAACTGACATGTATAGTATAGGGAAGTGTTATAGTGTAATAGACAACTGACATGTATAGTATAGGGAAGTGTTATAGTGTAATAGACAACTGACATGTATAGTATAGGGAGTGTGTTATAGTGTAATAGACAACTGACATGTATAGTATAGGGAAGTGTTATAGTGTAATAGACAACTGACATGTATATATGGTGTTATAGTGTATAGACAACGACATGATAGTATAGTGTTATAGTGTAATAGACAACTGACATGTATAGTATAGGAAAGTGTTATAGTGTAATAGACAACTGACATGTATAGTATAGGGAAGTGTTATAGTGTAATAGACAACTGACATGTATAGTATAGGGAAGTGTTATAGTGTAATAGACAACTGACATGTATAGTATAGGGAGGTGTTATAGTGTAATAGACAACTGACATGTATAGTATAGGAAGGTGTTATAGTGTAATAGACAACTGACATGTATAGTATAGGGAAGTGTTATAGTGTAATAGACAACTGACATGTATAGTATAGGGAAGTGTTATAGTGTAATAGACAACTGACATGTATAGTATAGGGAAGTGTTATAGTGTAATAGACAACTGACATGTATAGTATAGGGAAGTGTTATAGTGTAATAGACAACTGACATGTATAGTATAGGAAGGTGTTATAGTGTAATAGACAACTGACATGTATAGTATAGGGAAGTGTTGTAGTGTAATAGACAACTGACATGTATAATATAGGGAAGTGTTATAGTGTAATAGACAACTGACATGTATAGTATAGGGAGGTGTTATAGTGTAATAGACAACTGACATGTATAGTATAGGGAGGTGTTATAGTGTAATAGACAACTGACATGTATAGTATAGGGAGGTGTTATATAGTGTAATAGACAACTGACATGTATAGTATAGGGAAGTGTTATAGTGTAATAGACAACTGACATGTATAGTATAGGAAAATGTTATAGTGTAATAGACAATTGACATGTACAGTATAGGGAAGTGTTATAGTGTAATAGACAACTGACATGTATAGTATAGGGAAGTGTTACAGTGTAATAGACAACTGACATGTATAGTATAGGGAAGGTGTTATAGTGTAATAGACAACTGACATGTATAGTATAGGGAAGGTGTTGTAGTGTAATAGACAACTGACATGTATAGTATAGGGAAGTGTTATAGTGTAATAGACAACTGACATGTATAGTATAGGGAAGTGTTATAGTGTAATAGACAACTGACATGTATAGTATAGGGAAGTGTTGTAGTGTAATAGACAACTGACATGTATAGTATAGGGAAGTGTTATAGTGTAATAGACAACTGACATGTATAGTATAGGGAAGTGTTATAGTGTAATAGACAACTGACATGTATAGTATAGGGAGGTGTTATAGTGTAATAGACAACTGACATGTATAGTATAGGGAGGTGTTGTAGTGTAATAGACAACTGACATGTATAGTATAGGGAAGTGTTATAGTGTAATAGACAACTGACATGTATAGTATAGGGAGGTGTTGTAGTGTAATAGACAACTGACATGTATAGTATAGGGAGGTGTTGTAGTGTAATAGACAACTGACATGTATAGTATAGGGAGGTGTTATAGTGTAATAGACAACTGACATGTATAGTATAGGGAGGTGTTGTAGTGTAATAGACAACTGACATGTATAGTATAGGGAGGTGTTGTAGTGTAATAGACAACTGACATGTATAATATTGAGAAGTGTTCTAGTAGGATGTGTGTGATTAATTTCACCATGGCCATGGTATTTTGAACCCTGTGGCCCATTCTAAGTTGAAGTCCTGATAGTCATAGGTTTTGTAATTAACACTACAACACTTAATATTAATTGAAATCGTAATATGTATGTATTTTATTGTATATTAAAAAAGTTAAATGTCAGTTGAAAAGAAAAAAACTAGAGAAGGGAGAGGGGGGTCATTTCACCATGCCCATGGTATTTTGACCCACCCCCCTTCCTTTCTAAGCTGAAGTCCTGAAAGGTTTTGTAAATAACACTTAACATAAACTAAAATCATAATATATATGATTTTATTATATCTTTAAGGCAGTTAAAAGTCAGTTGAAAAGAAAAAAAACCATGTATTTAAGTGTTGTAGTATCTTTTAGAAGGGGGGGGGGTGAATTTACCATGGTGGGGGTTCATTTCACCATAATGGTATTTTGACCCCGGGGTCATTTCACCATAACCCGGGGTCAATATACCATGATTCAAAATACCATGCTTCACCGGTCGTTCGGACCTCCTCGGGTCAATGAGTGCATTCAGAACTGCACATGAAAACTCTTTTGTGACTAAGATTATGAAGAATAGCGATCTATATGCCATCCATCTGACGACATCTTACCTTTTAACATTAAAATCAGGATAGTATAGTCGATAAACAGCGTATTTGTCGATATTGTACTTAGTTCAGTTTGCCGAAAGCTTGATCCCGGTGTAGCATGGTATTTTGAATCATGGTATATTGACCCCGGGGTCAATATACCATTATGGTGAAATGACCCTGGGGTCAAAATACCATTATGGTGAAATGAACCCCCCCCACCCCCCCATGGTAAAATGAACCCCCCCCCCCCTTCTAAAAGTTACTATAACACTTGAAGACAAAATATTTTCTTCTCATTTTATGATAAACTCTAAATTGGGAATAAGTTAGACCTATGGCTAGCAGTAGAAGTTTTTTTTTTTTTTTGGGGGGGGGGGGTCAAAATACCATGGCATAGTGAAATGACTCCCCCTCTTCCCAGTCCAATTAATTTTTTTCAACTGACATTTAACTGTCTTAAGATACAATAAAATCATAAATATCATGAATTCAATTAATATTTAGTGTTATTTACAGAAACTGTGAATATAAGGACATCATATTAAAATGGGAGGGGGTTAAAATACCATGGCCATGGTGAAATGATCCCCCTACCTCTTTGCAATTCCTTTTTTTAGGGATAGTTGAAATTTGGGGGGAGGGGTGTTCAAATCACCATGGCTATGGCTATGATTTTCAAATTGATTTGGCCTATTCATACAACTGATTACAATAATGTGCTATAGAAATTTTGTGATTATTTGATATCAATAGTTTTCAAGTTTGTTGGAAACGATGGAAACCAATTAAAACAAAAAGCTCATTTCAAATCTAAAGTATTTACACATAATTTTCATATTTAAAGATTGAAATACATGTTTGCATTAAATTTGCATTTTGTTCAGGAAATATGACCATGATACATACTACCTTATTATTTAAGGTACTGTAAATGTTGATATTTAAATGTCACATAAAAATTATGACCGCATGCAACCATACACTAAATTAACTCAAAACATGATATCATGATATATATTTTCAGTTGAAAAATTTAAGGCCATATCATATGGGGGGTATGGACAAAAGCCCCTCCAGACAAATATAGATGCATGGTCATTTGCCCTCTATATGTATATTGTTGTTGAAGTAATTTGGACGAAGATTTTAAGCATAAACCTTATAGATTAAGATGATATTTTCAGTTCTCATAGTGATAGTTTTTGCAAATAACATTTAATTTAATATTCATTAAAATCATGATATATATAATTTTATTGAATCTTTAGGCAATTAAATGTAAATTAAAAAGATATAATTGACGTGGGGATGGGGGATTCATATCACCATGGCCATGGTATTTTGACCCCCCCCCCAAAAAAAAAAATGCCTTCCACATGCTAGCCATAGGTCTAACTTAATCCCAATTTGAAGTTCATCATAAATGAGAAGAAAATATCATGTTTTCAAGTGTTATAGTAACTTTTAGAAGGGGGGGGGGTCATTTTACCATGGGGAGGGGGTTTATTTCACCATAATGGTATTTTGACCCCGGGGTCATTCTTCCATGGGGGTCAAAATACCATACCGGGAGAAAATTAAATTTTGTACGGTAGGTGTAGGACCTAGTTTCGACAAACTCGAATAAAATAACATCGTCAGATCTTTGAATTTGGCAAGGCTAATATAAAAATGAAGCTACATATATCTTTTGAGAAGCAAATTACCTAACTCATACAAACGGACTGATATATATATATGGCGATACAGTCTTGTACTGAATAAAATGAGATTTCATAACAATCAAGTGATTAAAACATTTTCTGTTCAACTCCGTTAAACTGTGAATATTTGACACTTAATATACATGTGTTTAAGGGAGATGCATAATTGAATCAAGATATTCCAATTTTGCCGAGTAATCCTCTAGTATAAAACTACAGATACAAAAATATTTCCATCTCTCCATTGCCCCACCCCTGCTTTTCGTTCAATTTGTACAAGCCAGTATATTTCATGAATTTTGCGTATGTAGATGTCTACATGTATCATTTTTAGCTAATATGATCTTCAATAAGCACTTACACGTTCGGGAAACAAGACTTTATTTACTGTATACATGTACGATAAGACATAACTACTGTAATTAGGTGATGCATGTATTTCCTGTTTTCAGAAAATGCATGGAAGTACTCTTATTCAGTTGATCAAATACTATCTTACGAAATAGCACATGTAAGCTAGTGTCAACAACAGTTTTATATCTGTAATATAGAAACTAAACATGTACATGTAGGCAAAGACTAATTATTTTCCTGACTACAGTAATCAGCTGAAGCCTGAACGTAGATCAAGGATTCAGGATAAGAGATTTTTTTCTAAAGCGTAGACTTGCAGTACAGGTAATCTTGAGGATCCAAAAATCTGTTTTAATTTACTTCGTATAATAAATATATATCTACATGTATCAGATATGCAGATATCTCCTCAAAAAACATACAAAGACATACAGTTGTGTATGATGACATTGATTTTATCGACATTTTTGTGATCAAGTTGAAGTTAGCAACTTCGATCGTTGTCACGTAGACGCTTTTCATCGCTAAAATTTTGGCGCCAAATTCAAAATTATGCTTGAAAATCTGCCTCAAACGACTATTGAAGCTAATATATCTTGACGACGGAAATATAGATTTTGATAAAATATTTTTCCGCTTAAAAAATATAAAAATCATGGATTGTTTAAAGGGTAATTGAAGTGGAATCTTTACACAGATTTTTCAATAATCATTTTTTCAGATATTATATCCAGGCAAAATAATGGCTTATTTGTGCCATTTCTTAGCTTTGTATAGCATCAAGTCGGTGGAATCGTGACATAAAATTAACAGTTATAACAATTTATATTATCAGACTATTACACTTTATAATGTTGAATATATAAGATATACTTTATAAAAATATTACCGCTCGATAGTTGTGAAAAAAGTCATTTTTTAGGGGGGAAGGGGTATAGAAAGGCTAAGTACTCAAAAATTCAGCGGTCAATTTTTAGCTCACCTGGTCCGAAGGACCGAGGTGAGCTTATGGGATACCGCAGCGTCCGTCGTCCGTCGTCTGTCAATAATCGACTTCTTCTCCATAACCGCAGGTCGGATTTCAACAAAATTTGACTGGTAGCATCATTATGGGCTACTAACTGAAAATTGTACAAATGATGGGGCTGACCCCCCCAGGGGCCTGAGGGGCGGGGCCAAAAGGGGTCAATTTGGCTATTTCCATATAAACGACTTCTTCTCTGAAACCAAGCATGGGATAGTACCCATAATGCAATGGTAGCATCCTTATAGGGTGGAGATTCAAAATTGTACAAATGATGGGGCTGACTCCCCGGGGGCCTGAGGGGTGGGGTCAAAAGGGGTCAATTTGGCAATTTCCATATAAACGACTTCTTCTCTGAAACCAAGCATGGGATAGCACCCATAATGCAATGGCAGCATCCTTATAGGGTGGGGATTCAAAATTGTACAAATGAAAGGGCTGACCCCCCGGGGACCTGAGAGGTGGGGTCAAAATGGTCAATTTGGCTTTTTCCATATAAATGACTTCTTCTCTGCAACTAAACATGGGATTACGCTCATAATGCAATGGTAGCATCCTTATAGGGTTGGGATTCAAAATTGTACAAATGATGGGGCTGACCCCCCCGGGACCTGAGGGGTGGGGTCAAAAGGGGTCAATTTGGCTATTTCCATATAAATGACTTCTTCTCTGCAACTAAACATGGGATTACGCTCATAATGCAATAGTAGCATCCTTATAGGGTTGGGATTCAAAATTTTGCAAATGATGGGGCTGACCCCCTGGGGGCCTGAAGGATAGGGTCAAAAGGGGTCAATTCAGTTATTTCCATATAAACGACTTCTTCTCTGCAACTAAGCATGGAAGAGAACTCATAATGCAATGGTAGTAATCTTATAGGGTTGGGATTTGAAATTATACAAATGATAGGGCTGACCCCCGGGGCCTGAGACGGCAATAGACGCGGGTCAAAAAGGTCAATTGGGCTACTATTTTCATATAGATTACTTCCTCTCTGAACCTATGTATTAGATAGCATATTTGTATGATATCAATAGCATCATTATATGGTTGTGATTCAAAATTAAACTTTTGGAGTCAATTTTGCTAATTTTTCTAATTGTCAGAGTCTGTGATAATAACTAAAAAAAAAAACCAGGTGAGCGATACAGGCCCTCTGGGCCTCTTGTTTTTATATTCTTTCATCGTAACCCAAACAACTGTCTTATTTTGTGGACAAAAAATAAAGAAAATTAAACAACACAATTTTTTGAAATTAGGTATTTAAGTTGAAATTCAAATGCAAATATTGCCCCTTTTTAGGCCTCATACGCATTCGCGTAAAAAATTCACAATTAATGTATTTCAAAGAGTGGAAACGACATTGAGGTCATTGATGGCCATATAAACTTACATATGAAAGATAAAAAATGTTGTTTGTAATATTTCAGTCAATTACCATTTAGTTTTAATAGATAGTCAATTTCTTTATGCATGTAAGTGCATGTGCTGATACTCTCATTGGATCATTTCTACACATGAAAACGCATAGTTAAAAGTTCAATTGAATGCACAAAGGGGACTAAATGAAAATTGAATATACAAATGTACTCTTTATTTGTGCACTTATTTTATTGTGATAGAGACGAAGACTAGTCACATATCAAAGTTCATTGTAATAACATCCTCCTGTTTTTTTTTTGCCCATGAGAAATGTCAATAACTGTATCCACGTCTATGGGCATGTCATGGTGCACATGTAACAGAGCCAGAACCCATGCTCGCAGATTTTAAGGTGTTTCATAACACTCTAGTAAGCTTCTCTCTGCTGTTGCCGTTGTTGGTGGCATGGTTCTGAAAGATATTGTGTATATTGGGATATAACTCCTTTTTAGTTACCTACTGTCTTGTTCCTATCAGGTTTTTGGCTTACATTGTAAAAACATCAATTTTCTGATACGACCTCGCACCAACTTTTAGGAGTATAATTGTAAACCGTGGAAACGGAACAGATACAAAATTTTCCCAAAAAAGTAAACCTAAAAAGTAAAAATAAAAGGCGATTCGGATAAAAAATTAAAATGTATAATGTTAGTCTCGGTTACGTGTAGTTATGACTTTGATTTTTTTTTTTTTTTTTTGAGAATTGATTGATGTGCACTCAGTTGCGTTTTTGCGTCAATGGTAGATAAGTTACGCCACTGGTATCCTGCACCTTTCGCCACTTTAACCTGGCTGTGGTACCGCCTGATTAGGGCTCAATTACATTTAATTAGATAGCATACAGATAGTAAAGAAATGTATCCTCTGAAATTACAACATTGTACCTCCTTTCCTGAAAAACTGCTGAACTGAGGGAAAAAAATCTGATCATTGACTTGACTGTCTCTGAGTTCTAGCAGTGGACCTACACACATGTATGTACAGGTGGTAAAATTTGTGCATGTTGCGTGCTGCTATATTAGCCTATACCTACTGTCAGGTAATCCAGAAAAAACTTTAATACCTTTGTTTGGTTATTCTTTCTGACTAGAATTGGGTATGTTATCATAGTATCGTTTCCGAAAATCCCTTCTGAGCATTATTTGCACAATTTAGCGTGGTTTCCAAATCTCCCGTTCGGGTAACAATTGGCAAAGTTCCAAGACCACGTGTGCCATGGCGGCCAGCTTGACAGGTCTGTGGACGGTTGGTTACTGGAAAAACAGGCTCTATATGTGGGGAAATCTGCACTCCATTATCTGTGATGTTATTTGAAGCAACAGTGTGTGTGTTAACCCTATTTTCTATCGGATTATTTTCAATGGAAGCTGATTCTGTAAAAACAGGTAAGTCAACATGTAACGACCACTTCGTTACAAACACCTTCGTTACAGTTGTTAGACTGAGCCTCACTATCTATGGACATGTTCAAATATTGTCCCTGGGGATAGTAAACAGGTTCTATAATACCTGGAAATTCTGATGTATAGGGGAGTAAAGTTTATCTTTAGTTTTATGTCTCCATAGCCTAGTATGACACAGGATGACAGGATCCGTCAGACTGGCCAGTTAATTGTGTTGGTTTGTTGGTTGTTTCAGAGATTTAAATACTATAAATACTATTTAAATCTCTGGTTGTTAATAGTCAATTAAACGATTTACATAACCCGTAAGGCTAATTACCCATTCCAACTCATACCCACCAAACCGTTACCCACAATTGGCGAAGTCGGACCCAACATATTTTGCGAACTACTGACAAACTCAAAGGAGTTGAGCTTTTAATGCACGTGGAAAATTAAGCGTGTAAAGGCGTTATAGGGCTCAGAATATGATCATGATCAGTATTACAGCCGTGCTACCCCAACTGAGAACGACAAGTGTATATAACACCACAGGTGTTCGTTTCTAATATAAGTATAAGTATAATACTGGGTCAAGGTCTATAACTCGGCCGGCAATATGACACTACCCAATTTCAGAAAAAGTATGATTATTAACCAACCGTTTAGAATATGATAATAGGAATACTCTCAATCGACAGCCAGATAATTTATCTTTAATTTGGTATATACCAGTAGTCTCTAGTACATGTAGATAATGTCCTCTCTGGCCAGTGACTAGAGCTAACAACTTGCCAGTTTCTTAGTTAAATCTAAAAGTGTCAACATATTTACAGGGTAAAGAGATTCTAAAAAGTTTAAGACACTAGAAACATTCAAAGTTCTACAATATTTAGGAAAACATGGCCTACTAGCAAACACGCATTTAATTAACCTACGAACTAAGGGATGATTACCTATTGGATTGTTTGAAGACAGTTCAAGGGAACTAATCGCTGATCTAGCAGTGTTGATATATAGCACTGTAGCCAAGTCCTTGATGGTGTAAAGCAGTCCAAAACTCCAACACACAGTTCAGGTGTAAAGATGGGGTATATGGATTAATTTCCCTTTCACCACAAAATTGCAGCCATCTCGAGAGATAACTCCTATACTGTTTTTGAGTGCTATCTTTCCATGACGCTGCGACAAGGTTGGCAACGTCTCCCGAAAATCCCAACTTGTTACAGTCTAACTTTAATTAATCTCAGATTATCTAAGTTCAGGAGATCATCAGTGAGTATGACATCGATTATTTGATAATTTCTAAATTCAATGTGTTAATTTTGCTTCAATAAGTATTGCATATTAATATTGTGTCGTATAATTCCAAAACCCTGGTGCCGGTAATTCACATGCGACCTTGCTTGCATTACATATGTAGTCTATGGGACCTATTTCTTACATATACATACAGATAGTCAGAACACAGGGGGCCAGTTGAAAAAATATTGATATTTCTTTTCTCTGTTTTATAGTAAATATCCTGATTTCTTAATAATTTCACATGTAGATTACACTATAGTTGGGCATGTGTTTTGGGACTGCTACTACTCAGAAAGTACTGAAGTGAACATTCTCAAATTCAGTGGCATGCTTAAGTGATATAGCACTATACAAAGAGCAAGTGTTCCACTGTACAAGAACTTAACACAACATGAATATATACCGCAGTCTCCCAACACACAGCATACGCTGAAGGCCGTCCTTACATGACCCTGGCTGTTAATAGGATGTTAATTTAATAATAAACAAACAAAATCAATATGTATGTGTCCCTTGGACATCAATTGTGCATAATGCATTTTGGGACCGATCATTCAACAAGATGGCTGACAGGCCACCATCTTGGATTTTGATAGTTGAAACTTGAAAAGTAGAGAAAAAATGCATCAATTGTCAGACATAGATCAATCTATGGTGGGCGCCAAGATCCCTGTGGGATCTCTTGGATTGTCACAGTCTGAGACTTAATTTACATCCTTGATTTACAATATACTGTGCTTGAACAGTAGATGATCAAAACATGCATGGATCACACATTATGTTATGGATGTTAACACATATATTATTATTGAAGCATTCCACACAAATTCACAGTTATAAGCCAGTGCTTATGTTTCTGACAACGAACTTTTCTAAATTGAACTACATGTAATTCCCTTTTACTAATTAAAGAAAACGAAAGCCTAAATTGAAGCATCCACAAAACCGTTTCTGAAAGTAAAGATTTTATCTGAAGTCATGAGGTTATAAAAGAAGGTCAGAATCAGATATTGTCAGATTGTCTGATTTGTAAAAGTATGAATGTACTTGCATGATGGTGTTCAATGTGCATTTAAATATCTGCTTTTTAAGTTTGAAGTATAGAGAAAACTTTTAAGAAAATGGACTATAATTTTTGAAAACGAATTTGCCTTTATATTCATAAATGTAAGGTTTTCACAATTCTTCCAAATAATATTGTTCTAACCACTCTTTCACTGCTTGTAAGAATTTGCTAACAATACTACTGCATTACTACTTTTTCAGAAGAATCAGGTTCTACAACATATTATTTATAGATAGAGATAGATAGATATAGAAATTAGATACATTTACATACTTGTTGGCAACACCTTCAGGCGTGTCACGTCGATGAAATGAAGAGACTTGAGAAGACCATCCCAACAATAAATCATTTAAACGTTTTGACCCCTATGACTATACATGACCTTGAATGAACAAACTCAGCCCTTCATCCAAACAAGCTACAGACCCAATATCTCTATATGACTCTAGATTACGAGTTTGAATCACATGTGGGGCAGTTGCCATATACTGACAACTGATTTTTTCCCAGATGCTTGGGTCTTGTAATTTCTTTTAAATCAAATCTGATATTTAAAAAATGACATGACATCAAATATTTGGAAATAATGTCACACACGTCACGAATAAACATGTAAAAGTCTCTGCTATCGCTATTTTATCAAAAAGAAACTGTTTTTCATCATATAGATATGAAAATTGTGATAAAAGATAAGATCGACCTGGCTGAACACTTTCATATCAAAAAATTATTTGAAAAAGGCGGAACACTTAATCTGTTACAATTACATACATTTGTCAGGATGACCTATTGTCATCATGCACCGTCCGTCGTCGTGCGCCGTGCGTAAATTTTTCATTCAAACAACTTCTTCTCAATAACCGGAAGGCCCAGGGTACTCATATTTGACCTGTAGGTTGCTGGGATGGAGGGCTACCAAGTTTGTTCAAATGAATGACCTTGACCTTCATTCAAGGTCACAGGGGTCAAAAAGGCCAAAATCTTTAAACGACTTCTTCTCAAGAACCAGAATGCCCAGGGTACTGATATTTGGCCTGTAGGATGCTGGGATGAAGGGCTACCAAGTTTGTTCAAATAAATGACCTTGACCTTCATTCAAGGTCACAGGGGTCAAATAGGCTAAAATTCTTTAAACAACTTCTTGTGAATAACTAAGAGGCCTAGAGACCTGATATTATGCCTGTAGCATGCTGGGATGAAGGGCTACAAAGTTTGTTCGAATAAATGACCTTGACCTTCATTCAAGGTCACAGGGGTCAAATAGGCTAAAATTCTTTAAACAACTTCTTGTGAATAACTAAGAGGCCTAGAGACCTGATATTAGGCCTGTGGCATGCTGGGATGAAGGGCTACCAAGTTTGTTCAAATAAATGACCTTGACCTTCATTCAAGGTCACAGGGGTCAAATAGGCTAAAATTCTTTAAACAACTTCTTGTGAATAACTAAGAGGCCTAGAGACCTGATATTAGGCCTGTGGCATGCTGGGATGAAGGGCTACCAAGTTTGTTAAAAAAAATGACCTTGACTTACATTCAAGGTCACGGGGGTCAAATAGGCTAAAATCTTTAAAGGTCTTCTTCTCAAGAACAAGAAGGCTCAGGCTACTGATATTAGACCTGTGACATGCTTGGATGAAGGGCTACCAAGTTTGTTCAAATGAATGACCTTAACCTTCATTCAAGGTCAAAGGGATCAAAAAGGCTAAAATCTTTAAACGACTTCTTCTCAAGAACCAGAAGGCTCAGGGTACTGATATTGGACCTGTGACATGCTGGGATGAAGGGCCACCAAGTTTGTTCAAATGAATGACCTTAACCTTCATTCAAGGTCACAGGGGTCAAAAAGGCTTAAATCTTTAAACGACTTCTTCTCAAGAACCAGAAGGCCCAGGGTAGTGGTATTTGGCCTGTAGGATGCTGGGATGAAGGGCCACCAAGTTTGTTCAAATGAATGACCTTAACCTTCATTCAAGGTCACAGGGGTCAAAAAGGCTTAAATCTTTAAACGACTTCTTCTCAAGAACCAGAAGGCCCAGGGTAGTGGTATTTGGCCTGTAGGATGCTGGGATGAAGGGTTACCAAGTTTGTTCAAATGAATAACCTTGACCTTCATTCAAGGTCACAGGGGTCAAAAAGGCTAAAATCTTTAAACGACTTCTTCTCAAGAACCAGAAGGCCCAGGGTAGTGGTATTTGGCCTGTAGGATGCTGGGATGAAGGGTTACCAAGTTTGTTCAAATGAATAACCTTGACCTTCATTCAAGGTCACAGGGGTCAAAAAGGCTAAAATCTTTAAACGACTTCTTCTCAAGAACCAGAAGGCTCCGGGTACTGATATTGGACCTGGTACATGCTGGGATGAAGGGCTATCAAGTTTGTTCAAATGAATGACCTTGACCTTCATTCAAGGTCACGGGCGGCAAATAGGCTAAAATCTTTAAACGACTATGTTGTACTAATAGTCAGATGACCGTTAAGGCCCATGGGCCTCTTGTTATGTTTTATGCGAGAGAATAAATTACCAAAATGAACAAATAAGCAAATTGTCTCCCTTTAACAATCCAAATGAAAACTTCATGTTAACATAATATAAAGCTCGAAACTGAAAATTGACAGTCTGAGTAAGTATAGTGAGGGTTTAATATTTTGGAAATATTTCTTTTTAATTCCTTCTTGTCACCCACATTCACACTGATGGGTTCTAAATGAATGACCTCAACCATATAATTTCACAAACAATCTTAGATAGATATTTAAATGTTCATGTCTCGTGACCTCAATGACCCTCATAAACATGCAGTAGTACTTTAATTACTACCACCATGCAACACAGCAAAATTCATTTATCTTTTTGTATGTCCAGGGACAGTGAACTTCTAAAGAATGTCACCCATGACCATTATTCAAGGTCACAGGAGTTAAATAGGCTCAAATCTTTGAATGACTTCTTGTGAAAAACCAAGAGACCTAGAGACCTGATATTGGACCTGTGGCATTCTGGAATGGAGGGCTACCAAGTTTGTTCAAATAAATGACATTTCCCTTTATACAAGGTCACAAGGGTCAAATAGGTTAAAATCTTTTAAATGACTTCTTTTCAAAAGCCAAAAAGTCCAGGGTACTTATATTGGGCCTGCTGCATGTTGGGATAAAGGCCTACCAAGTTTGTTCAAATAAATAACCTTGATCTTCATTCAAGCTCACAGGGGTCAAATAGGCTAAAGTCATTAAGTGATTTATAATTATATATAATTAAGAACCTGAGTACTGATAGTCAGCCTGTAGCATACTTGAATAAAGGGCTATCAAGTTTGTTCAAATGAATTACCTTGACCTTCATTCAAGGTCACAGGGGTCAAATAGGCTTAAGCCATTTAATGACTTATAATTATATATAATTAAGAACCTGGGTACTGATAGTCAGCCTGTAGCATACTTGAATAAAGGGCTATCAAGTTTGTTCAAATGAATTATCTTGACCTTCATTCAAGATTATAGGGTGTAAAATAGGTTACAATTGTTAAACATACTGTATTTCAGTTCTACTAAAGATTGTACTAACATCAGACGACTGTTAAAGCCCATTGGGCCTCTTGTTCTCTACCAAGAGTTTTGTTAAATATTATAGCAAGGGTGAAATATAGTAATACATTTACTCCATAGGCGTGGAGAAGAACTTAGAGATATGGGAGGAGATGAAGAAAGGCTCCAATCTTGGCTGACATACTGTGTGAGAGGGATGATTGACATGCAGGCAGACAATGGTTGTATGAGAGATCCAAACTTCTTCAGGTGTAAAACTAAGCCCCATGTCAAAAGAGGCACCAAGTACAAGAAAGTTGCTATACAATATCTTTAGTAAAGTGATAGAAGTGGAAACTTGGCGATATCTCTTCCTAAGTTATTGAAGTCGCTAGAATACAGGCACATGCACAGTTGCCTTGCTTGGTTGGTTATGAAACTCTGTACAGCACCTTCCATTAGACTGATTTACTTTTGTATATATCTTTTTAGATAGGTCATTTAGAAAATAACTAGATATTCCAGTATTATTTTATTATTTTTGTTTCTCATTTTAAAAGGGTCTACCCGACATACGACTTTGCCTGCCCAATCATTGATAGCGTTGAGGGAGTGACATGTGCTCTGAGGACAACAGAGTACCACGATCGTGACTGTCAGTTCAGTACTTGTAAGGGCCTATCTAAATAATTCCGGTGTTGGTGAGACAACCTTACCCTACAACTGGTGGTGAGACAATCATACTCTACAACTGGTTTTGAGACAACCTTACCCTACAACTGGTGGTAAGGCAATCATACTCTACAACTTGTGGTGAGACAATCATACACTACAACTGGTGGTGAGACAATCTTACACTACAACTTGTGGTGAGACAATATTACCCTACATTTAATCATTAGACAACATTACTCTACAACTGTTGGTGAGACAATCATACTCTACAACAGGTGATGAGACAAACCTTACTCTACAACTGGTGGTGAGACAACCTTACACTACAACTGGTGGTGAGACAACCATACTCTACAACTGGTCATTAGACAACATTACTCTACAACTGGTGGTGAGACAATCATACTCTACAACAGGTGATGAGACAACCTTACTCTACAACTGGTGGTGAGACAACCTTACACTACAACTGGTGGTGAGACAACCTTACTCTACAACTGGTGGTGAGACAACCTTACTCTACAACTGGTGGTGAGACAACCTTACTCTACAACTGGTGATGAGACAACCTTACTCTACAACTTGTGGTGAGACAACCTTACTCTACAACTGGTGATGAGACAAACCTTACTCTACAACTGACGGTGAGTGACAACCTTACCCTACAACTGGTGGTGAGACAACCTTACCCTACAACTGGTGGTGAGACAACCTTACTCTACAACTGGTGGTGAGACAACTTACTCTACAACTGGTGGTGAGACAATCTTATACTACAACTTGTGGTGAGGCAACCTTATACTACAACTTGTGGTGAGACAACCTTACTCTACAACTGATGGTGAGAGAAAACTACATTAATCTACAACTGGTGGTGAGACAACCTTACCATACAACTGGTGGTGAGACAACCTTACTCTACAAATGGTGGTGAGAAACAACCTTACTACTACAACTGGTGGTGTGACAATCTTACACTACAACTGGTGGTGAGACAATCTTACACTACAACTGGTGGTGAGACAACCTTACCCTACAACTGGTGGTGAGACAACCTTACCCTACAACTGGTGGTGAGACAACCTTACACTACAACTGGTGGTGAGACAACCTTATATACTACAACTGGTGGTGAGACAACCTTACCCTACAACTGGTGGTGAGACAACCTTACCCTACAACTGGTGGTGAGACAACCTTACCCTACAACTGGTGGTGAGACAACCTTACCCTACAACTGGTGGTGAGACAACCTTACTCTACAACTGGTGGTGAGACAACCTTACACTACAATTGGTGGTGAGCCAACCTTACACTACAACTGGTGGTGAGACAACCTTACCCTACAACTGGTGGTGAGACAACCTTACCCTACAACTGGTGGTGAGACAACCTTACCCTACAACTGGTGGTGAGACAATCTTACTCTACAACTGGTGGTGAGACAATCTTACTCTACAACTGGTGGTGAGACAATCATACTCTACAACTGGTGGTGAGACAACCTTACACTACAACTGGTGGTGAGACAACCTTACTCTACAACTGGTGGTGAGACAACCTTACTCTACAACTGGTGGTGAGACAACCTTACTCTACAACTGGTGGTGAGACAATCTTACTCTACAACTGGTGGTGAGACAACCTTACTCTACAACTGGTGGTGACACAATCATACTCTACAACTGATGGTGAGACAACCTTACTCTACAACTGGTGGTGAGACAACTTACCCTACAACTTGTGGTGAGGCAACCTTACTCTACAACTGGTGATGAGACAACCTTACTCTACAACTGGTGGTGAGACAACCTTACACTACAACTGGTGGTGAGACAACCTTACTCTACAACTGGTGGTGAGACAACCTTACTCTACAACTGGTGGTGAGACAACCTTACCCTACAACTGGTGGTGAGACAACCTTACTCTACAACTGGTGGTGAGACAACCTTACTCTACAACTGGTGGTGAGACAACCTTACTCTACAACTGGTGGTGAGACAACCTTACCTACAACTGGTGGTGAGACAACCTTACTCTACAACTGGTGGTGAGACAACCTTACTCTACAACTGGTGGTGAGACAACCTTACCTACAACTGGTGGTGAGACAACCTTACTCTACAACTGGTGGTGAGACAACCTACACTACAACTGGTGTGTGAGAAACCTTACTCTACAACTGGTGGTGAGCAACTTACCTAATTAACAACTACAAACTGGTGGTGAGACAACCTTACCCTACAACTGGTGGTGAGACAACCTTACCCTACAACTGGTGGTGAGACAACCTTACTCTACAACTGGTGGTGAGACAACCTTACCCTACAACTGGTGGTGAGACAACCTTACCTACAACTGGTGGTGAGACAACCTTACTCTACAACTGGTGGTGAGACAACCTTACACTACAACTGGTGGTGAGACAACCTTACACTACAACTGGTGGTGAGACAACCTTACCCTACAACTGGTGGTGAGACAACCTTACTCTACAACTGGTGGTGAGACAACCTTACACTACAACTGGTGGTGAGACAACCTTACTCTACAACTGGTGGTGAGACAACCTTACCTTACTACAAACTGGTGGTGAGACAACCTTACCCTACAACTGGTGGTGAGACAACCTTACTCTACAACTGGTGGTGAGACAACCTTACCTACAACTGGTGGTGAGACAACCTTACCCTATAACTGGTGGTGAGACAACCTTACTCTACAACTGGTGGTGAGACAACCTTACTCTACAACTGGTGGTGAGACAACCTTACCCTACAACTGGTGGTGAGACAACCTTACTCTACAACTTGTGGTGAGACAACCTTACCCTACAACTGGTGGTGAGACAACCTTACTCTACAACTGGTGGTGAGACAACCTTACCCTACAACTGGTGGTGAGACAACCTTACTCTACAACTGGTGGTTTGACAACCTTACTCTACAACTGGTGGTGAGACAACCTTACTCTACAACTGGTGGTGAGACAACCTTATACTACAACTGGTGGTGAGGCAACCTTACACTACAACTGGTGGTGAGACAACCTTACCCTACAACTGGTGGTGTGACAATCTTACACTATAACTGGTGGTGTGACAATCTTACACTACAACTGGTGGTGAGACAATTTTACCCTACAATTGGTGATGAGACAACCTTACCTACAACTGGTGGTGAGACAATCTTACACTACAACTGGTGGTAAGACAACCTTATACTACAACTGGTGGTGAGACAACCTTACTCTACAACTGGTGGTGAGACAACCTTACCCTACAACTGGTGGTGAGACAAACCTTACCCTACAACTGGTGGTGATGAGACAATCATACTCTACAACTGGTGGTGAGACAATCTTACTCTACAACTGGTGGTGAGACAATCTTACTCTACAACTGGTGGTGAGACAACCTTACTCTACAACTGGTGGTGAGACAACCTTACTCTACAACTGGTGGTGAGACAACCTTACTCTACAACTGGTGGTGACACAATCATACTCTACAACTGGTGGTGAGAGACAACCTTACCCTACAACTGGTGGTGAGACAATCATACTCTACAACTGGTGGTGAGACAACCTTACTCTACAACTGGTGGTGAGACAACCTTACTCTACAACTGGTGGTGAGACAACCTTACTCTACAACTGGTGGTGAGACAACCTTACTCTACAACTTGTGGTGAGACAACCTTACTCTACAACTGGTGGTGAGACAACCTTACTCTACAACTGGTGGTGACACAATCATACTCTACAACTGGTGGTGAGACAACCTTACTCTACAACTGGTGGTGAGACAATCTTACTCTACAACTGGTGGTGAGACAACCTTACTCTACAACTGGTGGTGACACAATCATACTCTACAACTGGTGGTGAGACAACCTTACTCTACAACTGGTGGTGAGACAATCTTACTCTACAACTTGTGGTGAGACAATCTTACACTACAACTGGTGGTGAGACAACCACACACTACAACTGGTTAAATAACCTTAAATAGTAGGTGATGATGAGACAACATTACTCTACAACTGGTGGTGAGACCAACCCTAATATACACTGATGGTGAGACAACCTTACTTTACTTCTCATAAAACAACCTTGCTCTACAACTGGTGGTGAGATAATTTTACTCTACAATTGGTGGTGAGACAACCTTACCCTACAACTGGTGGTGAGATAACCTTACTCTAAAACTGGTGGTGAGATAACCTTACTCTACAACCGGTGGTGAGATAACCTTACTCTACAACTGGTGGTGTGACAACCTAACCCTACAACTGGTGGTGTGACAATCTTACTCTACAACTCTTGGTGAGACAACTTTACCCTACAACTGTTGGCGAGACAACCTTACCCTATAACTGGTGGTTAGACAATCTTACTCTACAACTGGTGGTGAGACAACCTTACCCTACAACTGGTGGTGAAACAACCTTACTCTACATCTCTTGATGAGACAACCTTACTCTACAACTTATGGTGAGACAACCTTACTCTACAACTGGTGGCGAGACAACCTTACCCTACAACTGGTGGTTAGACAATCTTACTCTACAACTGGTGGTGAGACAACCTTACCCTACAACTGGTGGTGAAACAACCTTACTCACTACAACTGGTGGTGAGACAACCTTACACTACAATTGGTGGTGAGCCAACCTCACACTACAACTTGATGAGACAACCTTACCCTACAACTGATGGTGAGACAACATTACCCTTCAACTGGTGATGAGACAACCTTACTCTACAACTTATGGTGAGATAACCTTACACTACAACTGGTGGTGAGACAACCTTACCCTACAACTGGTGGTTAGACAATCTTACTCTACAACTGGTGGTGAGACAACCTTACCTACAACTGGTGGTGAGACAACCTTACTCTACAACTGGTGGTGAGACAACCTTACACTACAACTGGTGGTGAGAACAACCTTACACTACAACTGGTGGTGAGACAACCTTACACTACAACTGGTGGTGAGACAAACCTTACCCTACAACTGGTGGTGAGACAACCTTACTCCTACAACTGGTGGTGAGACAACCTTACCCTACAACTGGTGGTGAGGACAACCTTACTCTACAACTGGTGGTGAGACAACCTTACCCTACAACTGGTGGTGAGGACAACCTTATACTACAACTGGTGGTGAGACAACCTTACCCTACAACTGGTGGTGAGACAACCTTACTCTACAACTGGTGGTGAGACAACCTTACCCTACAACTGGTGGTGAGACAACCTTACTCTACAACTGGTGGTGAGACAACCTTACCCTACAACTGGTGGTGAGAGACAACCTTACTCTACAACTGGTGGTGAGACAACCTTACCCTACAACTGGTGGTGAGACAACCTTACTCTACAACTGGTGGTGAGACAACCTTACTCCTACAACTGGTGGTGAGACAACCTTACCCTACAAACTGGTGGTGAGACAACCATACACTACAACTGGTGGTGAGACAATCTTACTCTACAACTGGTGGTGAGACAACCTTACCTACAACTGGGTGATGACACAATCATTACTCTTACAACTGGTGGTGAGACAACCTTACTCTACAACTGATGTGTGAGACAACTTACAAATGTGGTGACAACCTTACTCTACACAATGGTGTGAGACAATCTTATACTTACAAACTGGTGTGAGACAACCTTACCCTACAACTGGTGGTGTGACAATCTTACTCTACAACTCTTGGTGAGACAACCTTACTCTACAACTTATGGTGAGACAACCTTACACTACAACTTGGTGGTGAGACAACCTTACCCTACAACTGGTGGTGAGACAACCTTACTCTACAACTTGATGGTGAGAAAAACCTCTACACTACAACTCAATGGTGGAGACACAACCTTGCTTTACAACATGATGCTGTGACAACCTTACCCTACAACTGTTGGCGAGACAACTTTACCCTATAACTGGTGGTGTGACAAACTTACTCTACATCTCTTGATGAGACAACCTTACCCTACAACTGGTGGTGAGAAACAACCTTACTCTACAACTGGTGGTGAGACAACCTTACACTACAATTGGTGGTGAGCTAAACCTCACACTACAAGTCTTGATGAGACAAACTTACCCTACAACTGATGGTGAGACAACATTACTCTTCAACTGGTGATGAGACAACCTTACTCTCTACAACTTATGGTGAGATAACCTTACACTACAACTGGTGGTGAGACAACCTTACCCTACAACTGGTGGTGAGACAATCTTACAACTGGTGGTGAGATAACTACCTACAACTGGTGGTGAGACAACCTTACACTACAAGCAACTGGTGGTTAGACAACCTTGACAACCTTACAATCAACGGTGGTGAGACAACCTCACACTACAACTGGTGGTGAGACAACCTTACCTACAACTGGTGGTGAGACAACCTTACCCTACAACTGGTGGTGAGACAACCTTACTCTACAACTGGTGGTGAGACAACCTTACCTACAACTGGTGTGTGAGACAACCTTACTCTACAACTGGTGGTGAGACAACCTTACTCTACAACTGGTGGTGAGACAACCTTACCCTACAACTGGTGGTGAGACAACCTTACTCTACAACTGGTGGTGAGACAACCTTACCTACAAACTTGTGGTGAGACAACCTTACTTACTACAAAATCTGGTGATGACACAACCTTACACTACAACTGGTGGTGAGACAACCTTACTCTACAACTGGTGGTGAGACAACCTTACCCTACAACTGGTGGACAAACCTTACTCTACAAACTGGTGGTGAGACACCTTACACTTACAACTTGTGGTGAGACAACCTTACTCTACAACTGGTGGTGAGACAACCTTACACTACAACTGTTGGTGAGACAACTTACTCTACAACTGGTGGTGAGACAACCTTACCCTACAACTGGTGGTGAGAACAACCTTACTCTACAACTGGTGGTGAGACAAACCATTCCTCTCTACCAAGTGGCTGTGAAGACCACAACCATCTACTCTAGCAACCGTGTGTGATGAGCAAACCTAATACTAACAGATTGGATGGAGTGAAGCCAACCTTGGACACAATAAGTCTTGTGTGAGACAGGTACTTACTCTTAAACAACTGATGGTTGTAGTCCAAACCTGAACACCCTTCACCTGTGTGGTCGAGACAGATCTTACTCTCACTAAATTGTTGGGTGTTGGGGTGAAGAATAACCTCGACTCAAAAACAGGTGAAGACATCCATCCTCTAGACCTGTTGTGTGAAGACTATCATACACTACAACAATAGTGAACACAATCATACTCTACAACTGTGGTGAGACAACCCTTACAATTGCACTGGTGTTCTAGGCCAATCTCACTCTATCAACCTCTCTGTTGTAGAGACAACCTTACCCTACAACTGGATGGTGACACAATCATACTCCTACAACTGGTGGTGAGTCAACATCACATACCTACGAATTATTTTTTTAATAAATCTACAACACTCTACAACTGGTGGTGAGACAACCTTACTCTACAACTGGTGGTGAGACAACAATCTATAACTCTACAACTGTGGTGACACAATCATACTCTACAACTGATGGTGTGAGACAACCTTACTCTACAACTAGTGATGAGACAATCTTACTCTTATAACAGATGGTGGTGACACAATCATACTCTATACAACTGGTGGTGAGACAACTTACTCTACAACTGTGGTGAGACAACCTTACTCTACAATTGGGACTGTGGTGAAGACAGCCTTACTCTACAAACTGTTGGTGACACAATCACTACTCTACAACTGGTGGTGAGACAACCTTACTCTACAACTGGTGGTGAGATAAATCTTACTCCTATAACTGGTGGTGAGACATCCATACTCCTACAAACTGGTGGTGAGACTATCTACTCTACAACTGGTGGTGGTGAGACAACCTTACTCTACAACTGGTGGTGAGATAATCTAACTCTATAACTGGTGGTGAGACATCCATACTACTACAACTGGTGGTGACACAATTCATACTCTACAACTGGTATGGTGAGACAACCTTACCCAATAACTGATGGTGAGACAACCTTACTCTACAACTGGTGGTGAGACAACCTTACCCAATAACTGATGGTGAGACAACCTTACACTACAACTGTGTGAGACAAACCTTACCCTACAACTTGTGGTGAGGCAACCTTACACTACAACTGGTGGTTTAGACAACCTTACACTACAACTGGTGGTGAGACAACCTTACCCTCTACAACTGGTGGTGAGACAACCTTACACAACTTTATGGTGAGACAACCTTACCCTACAACTGGTGGTGAAGACAACCTTACTCTACAACTGATGGTGAGACAACCTTCACCTACAACTGAGGTGAGACAACTACAACTGGTTACCCCTACAACAACTACAACTGATGTGAGACACCTACTCTACAACTCAGTTGTAGGTAGACTCACAAACAACCCTCACCTTACTCCTACAACTGGTGGTAAGGGTCAACCACATTGTAGGAGTAACTTGTCCTCACCACCAGTAAGGTTGTCTCACCCCAGGTTGTTGTTGTCCACCCCCAGGGTATTGTCTCTGTCCAAACCACCAACAGTTACCCCCATTAATCTGTCCCCCCCACCACCCCATTCCCCCCCAACCACACCCCAGTAATTGTCTCACCACCAGTTGTAGAGTAAGGTTGTCTCACCACCAGTTGTAGGTAAGGTTGTCTCACCATCAGTTTTTGTAGTGTAAGTTGTCCTCACCACCAGTTTTAGGGTAACTGTCTCCTACATCGCTTGTAGGGTAAGGTTGTCTCACCACCAGTTGTAGAGTAAGGTTGTCTCACCATCAGTTGTAGTAGTGTTTAAGGTTTGTCTCACCACAGTTGTAGTGTAAAGGTTGTCTCACCACCAGTTGTAGTGTAAGGTTGTCTCACCCAGTTGTAGAGTAAGGTTGTCATCACCACCAGTTGTAGGGTAAGGTTGTCTCACCACCAGTTGTAGAGTAAGGTTGTTGTCACAACACCAGTTTGTAGAGTAAGGTTGTAAGAGTAATGGTTGTCTCACCACCAGTTGTAGAGTAAGGATGTCTCACCACCAGTTGTAGAGTAAGGTTGTCTCACCACCAGTTGTAGAGTAAGGTTGTCTCACCACCAGTTGTAGAGTAAGGTTGTCTCACCACCAGTTGTAGAGTAAGGTTGTCTCACCACCAGTTGTAGAGTAAGGTTGTCTCACCACCAGTTGTAGAGTAAGGTTGTCTCACCACCAGTTGTAGAGTAAGGTTGTCTCACCACCAGTTGTAGAGTAAGGTTGTCTCACCACCAGTTGTAGAGTAAGGTTGTCTCACCACCAGTTGTAGAGTAAGGTTGTCTCACCATCAGTTGTAGAGTAAGGTTGTCTCACCACCAGTTGTAGGGTAAGGTTGTCTCACCACCAGTTGTAGAGTAAGGTTGTCTCACCACCAGTTGTAGGGTAAGGTTGTCTCACCATCAGTTGTAGTGGGTAAGGTTGTCTCACCACCAGTTGTAGAGTAAGGTTGTCTCACCACCAGTTGTAGAGTTGTAGTTGTAGTAAGGTTGTCTCACCACCAGTTGTAGAGTAAGGAGGTTGTCTCACCACCAGTTGTAGAGTAAGGTTGTCTCACCACCAGTTGTAGAGTAGGTAGTTCACCCCCGTTGTAGGGTAAGGCTGTTCCCCATCAGGTTGTAGGGGTAAGCGTAGTATCAGCACCAGTTGTAGATGTAACGGATGTTCAACATCAGTTGTAGTAGGTAAGTTGCTCTCACCACGTTGTCGTGTAAGGTTGTCTCCCCACAAGTTGTCGGGATATACAGGGTTGTCCTCACCATCAGTTGTAGAGTAAGGTTGTCTACATCAGATGTAGGGGGACGATAGTCTCACTCATCAATTTCTAGAGAGCGGTATGTCTCACCAACAGTTATAGCGTACGGTTGTTATCTCCGTCCATCTGAGTAGAGTAAGGTTGTATCAATACCAGTTGAATGGGTAATGTTGTTGTCACCGCCATCAGTTGTAGGGTACGGCTTGTCTCACTCAAGAGTTGTAAGACTAGGGAGGTTTGGCTCTTCCCCCCCACATTGTAGCGTGTTTAGGTTGGCTTCACCACCTAGTGTTGTAGAGTAATGTTGGTCTCAGCATCCCGCAGTTGTAGGTGAAGGTTGGTCTCTCACCAGTTATACACCTCCAGGTTGTGTCTACATCAGTTGTTAGTGTAAGGTTTTGTAAAAAAAACCCCCACTCCGTATGTAGTGTGACGGAAGTCTCACCAATCATTTGTTAGACTGATGTTTGTCTCACCTCCAGCTTGTAGGGTCAGATTGTCGTCACCTCCAGTTGTAGAGTAGAGGCTGTTCCTCACCCTCAGTTGTGAGAGAGGTTGTTCTCAACCATCAGTTGTAGGGTCCGGTTGTTCCCTCCTCCGTTGTCTGATAGGTTGTCTCCACCATCAGTTTGTAGGGCTACGTTGTCTCAGCCTCCGTTGCTGTGTAAGGTTGTTCATCGCATCAGTGGTTCGGGAAAGGCTGTCTCACCACCCGTTGTAGGGTCAGGAAGTCTCACATCCGTTGTACGGGTAACGTTGTACTCCACAGTTGTAGGGTAAGGTTGTCTCACCACCAGTTGTAGGGTAAGGTTGTCTCACCACCAGTTGTAGTGTAAGGTTGTCTCACCACCAGTTGTAGTGTAAGGTT
>NW_027187543.1:0-80323 GCF_041381155.1 Argopecten irradians | reverse complement strand
ACCATTTCGTAATTTGTAACAACCGAGTAATAAAATGGCGACCGGATTTAACTTACAAAAGTGGTTAACAGGTATAGAAATGTCTAAATTCGGTATATATAAATTCATTATGCAATATGACAAATTTTGAATTTTTGGATTTAAATGAATTGGGATAATTTCTTTCAGGATATGTCAAAAGTTACCATAGTGTAACACAACAAGACTTAATAGAAATTGAATTTACAACATCGAGCCCATTAATGTCGCCGTCTTGAATATCAGCCTCGATTGTTTGATTAGACACGACGTACAAATCAAAAGTGTCTCGATTATACTCTAACATATGTTTGGACCTACAGTAAGTTGGTAGTAGACCTCTAAAGGTTACACATTGTGCACACGGTGTGAACTACGAGTGGACACGGAGTGCACGAGGTTTAGACTACAGGTAGACACGGAGTGCACGAGGTTTAGACTACAGGTAGACACGGAGTGCACGAGGTTTAGACTACAGGTAGACACGGAGTGCACAAGATTTAGACTACAGGTAGACACGGAGTGCACTACGTGTGAACACGGTGTCCACTACAGGTGGACATCGTGTCCAGGTAAAATGTCCACTACATCCAGACCACAGACAGACTAGATGATGTGCCACAGAGATATGAGAAAATATGTATTTATTCTGCAGTCTATATGGACTTTGACAGATAGAAATATTTATTGCGATCAGAAACATAATATTTATTGCAACATAAAAATTGCCGTTAATTACTGGAAATCATTCGTACTGTAATGTTTATTTGAATAGATACATATAAAGTAAAATGTATCAATATATATTATCATACAATTTAATTTATAAATAAGGACGTTTATTAGAAGTTATAAAAGCAAATTAACTGCGTACGTTGCAAATTAACTGCACGTTCTGGTTATGTCTCATCAATGGATAGTTCAAGTCCGCATTTTCCCAGTAAAAACTATTTTTCTTAGCTAGTGATATGTAGTTTAAAGATGAAATTCTTTTTCGAACGCATAAAGTGATGAACCTTGCGTGAAGTAAGATTTTCAGTGTAAGCAAATCGTCGCCAAAGAGATATTTTGATCGGCAAAATATTTTGATTAAAAAGAATATATTGATGGGCATAATAAAAGCAAGGACATATAAACATAAACAAATTAAATTCTTCATAAAATGTTTAACTATGTATGTATGGAATATAGTTTTCTAAACGGCAAGGTGCGCGAAATAGTTTTAATCCTGTCAAATGTATAATACGTATACATTTGCTACATGGAACCTGGCGCGTTGCAAAGCATTGGAAAAATGAGAAATCGTCCATAGACGTTAAAAATCGGCATTAGAAATTACATTTTATTGTGTCAACCGATTGAGGAACCTGTAAGCACTGGCTTAAGAAAGCAAAAATTTAGTATCGGGCATGTGGCTGCTCGTGAGCATCAACACTGTTCAAAGGACCGATCGCTAAAATGTAGGTCACATGCCTGATAATAACAAATCAAACAGACAGAATCAAAATAAATCCAACTTCTACCCATTTAAACTGTAGATTCATAGTTGTTGATTAGATTCTGAATTTGTCATAATTATTTTAATTCTAGAAACCTTGATAATTTGACAATATCCTATTCTGACCTTCTTTTACAAACCGCGTGAGTTACGTGATAACAATATATGATCCATACATGTAT
Source organism: Argopecten irradians (assembly GCF_041381155.1). Classification (NCBI taxonomy): domain Eukaryota; kingdom Metazoa; phylum Mollusca; class Bivalvia; order Pectinida; family Pectinidae; genus Argopecten; species Argopecten irradians. Next base: position 78,625 of record NW_027187543.1, on the reverse strand, counting down.
TATATTGTACACTTAAAATTTGCCTGCTCGAAAGGTAGACCCCTAGGCTAGGACTGCAGTTGCCATGGTCACTTGGACTTCATACTGTTCCATCAACCACACAGGTATGATAATCTAAATTACCTAACATTGGTCAGAGTGGGGCCAGGGGCCTGGGGCCTTCCTTGGGCACCCTTCAATATGTTCAGTCAAGTGTATCACAGACTAACAACACCTGTATACATGTAGGGTACATGTAGTACCTTATCCCAACCCCAGGAGGTCCATTTATAGCATGTTGTACTTAGGTGGCAGCCTCTACATACATACATTGTACTCATCACACAAATACGTACAGTTTATACAACAATGCTAGTCAATAGGGATATGTGTTTTAACTGGTAGTGCATTTTAATTTATTTGATAATGAAGCTTTATATATTAAAATATTAAAATAATCTAAAATACCAAGTGTATAATTAACTAAAAACATTTATTTCAAGATTATTGGAATATCATATTTCATCCGATATCTTTTCATTAATTTAATTTTTTTACACTGGCTTTTTACATATATCAGAAACCTGATTATCATGACTATGTATATAAAATACCATATTACAATGTTGAATAAGTACCTAATCTAAATTAATTTTGATTATAATATTATACATGTATACATTATTGGTAAATTCAAGGTTTGTGACAGACATGCTTGATTTACGCATTTGTACAGCTCCCGTCAGCTCCACTTCACGGCATGCCTGTCATGACAATAATTGAGGTGAATTCAGCATCACTTACTATATGTTTTGGCAGCTAGTTTTTGCCTCATTCCAAATCCCTAATTGATTATAATATATACATGTGTTATTGGTAAATTCAAGGTTGTGACAGACATGCTTGATTTACGCATTGTACAGCTACCGTCAGCTCCACTTCACGGCTGCCCTGTCATGAACAATAATTTGTGACAATAATAATTGAGGGTGTATTCAGCACAACTTACTATATGTTTTGGCAGCCAGTTTTTACCTCATCCCAATCCCCGCATCTACCCTAATTCAAGGTTGTGACAGGGACATGCTTGATTTACGCATTGTACAGCTACCGTCAGCTCCACTTCACGGCTGCCTGTCATGACAATAATTGTGACAATAATAATTGAGGTGTATTCAGCATCAACTTACTATAATGTTTTGGCAGCCAGTTTTACCTCATCCCAATCCCCCATCTACCCCCCCCCCCCCCCCCCCCAACCACTCGGGAAACGGTGTACATGTTTACCCAGGCTCTACAACAAGCATGTACATGTATCTAATAAGAATGGTACTTATGTGTTTCAAACTCATGAACCTATATGATTTTTAAACGGTAAAGTATATTTGTTTGTCTTAACAAACTTCCATAGAAACAATTCTAAAATCACATATTATATAAAGATACTGCCCCCATTCTCATAAAGCCGTGCAAACACAGAAGGCAACGATTCTGCCCTCTGGCCATCTATCGATGGTCACCTTGAGGCACCTGTATAGCTGGATACTGTGGCTTACCTGTATGCTTGACAAGTTATAATTATTGGACCATGACGCAATATACGGTCAAGATAACTTGCGGGGTTGGGATCATAAACATATTGTGTGTACCGGTAATTAAGAATCAAAACAAGCTGAATTGGGTACTTGTAGGTAGACTAGCCACCAATTAGTGGAGGACGTCATATAGTTTGAAGTGGATTTAATTCTGCATGATCTTTTAAAGACGTTCAGTTTTTAATAAAGAATATGTAATTAAGCTATTTTTACGTACAATACTTTTAGAACTTAAAATAGCAAGAAAAATATTATAAAAGTGTATATATTTTAATGAAAGACGATCTACAAGGGTATCGCTAGACAACTGATTGATAGGCACCAAATCTTTTTATTAAAAAGCTATGTGTTACCCGGTATATGATTGTATTACTGATAGCTTATTATAAAAAAAAAAGTGTCTCAAAAGCACATTAGGACTGGTTTTTGCTGCAATTTAAAGTTGTTTTTGACTTGTGAAAATGCTTGTATTTACTATTTCATGTAAATGATATATATATATATATTTAATGCAATTTACCCATAAAACATTTACTTTTGAAAACGTAATATAGACAATTTAAGATATGAAATGGAAACTACTGATATAAAATTAAATAGACATATACTTAATGAATATAAATTAATCTTTATTACTTTTGCAGTGAAAAGGTTTTATTCGTGTATACTAAAAAAATCGTATTATATAGTTATGTATACTGTACATTAAATTGTAGATGTTGTAATAATAAAAAAAAAATAAACACTTAAAAAATTATAATTATGTATTATTTCAAATTGAAGAACTTATTCTTCCCCGATCCCTAACTGTAACACATCACCTTGTCTGTCTAGGTCTCAATGTACCTGGACACGATGTCCACCTGTAGTGGACACCGTGTTCACACGTAGTGCACTCCGTGTCTACCTGTAGTCTAAATCTTGTGCACTCCGTGTCTACCTGTAGTCTAAACCTCGTGCACTCCGTGTCTACTGTCTACCTGTAGTCTAAACCTCGTGCACTCCGTGTCTACCTGTAGTCTAAACCTCGTGCACTCCGTGTGCACAAGGGTGTAACCTTTAGTCTACTACCAACTGTACAAGTATATTGGGCCCATAGCGCGACAGTGCATTACAATATGTTATTAGTGATGTACATGCTCAATCAAAAGTTTTACAAGTTTTTTCAAAAACTTACATATATTTGTCAGAACAGTAATGTTACATATAGTAAACAGGCCTTTCATTTTGATAACACTATGGTTTTTATAATAGTAACTTGGTATAGAAGTCTATACATTTCTCGTAAACGTTTCACCATTTCATTACTGCATTGAAACAACTAATGATATTCGTTTTCCGTTAAAACATAGGATTACAAAGTTCTATTTACTTATGGGGTACACCAGTCATTGTTAGAGTTTTGAATTTTATGATGATTTGTCTATCTATTAGGCGCTTAGTTTTCACAAGATTACTTTTCAAATTCTTCAATATTAGCTTTTATAAATTGTATAAAGTAAGACCTCTTGTTGTATTCTCCTTTAATCATTAAACCAATTTTTGTACACAAATGATCTTGTAATACTTTGGTTTTTTACGATTGATTATTTAATTAGTCTCCTATTATATGTAACATTACAGTATGGAAGTGCCACATTGATAATTAAATCCTGTTTCTTCAAAAATATTTTTACATACAATTATGTAATCTCTTTTGAATTCCTTGATTCATTATTTGTTTTGCAAGTTTTATACATTCTACTAGTATTATATATTACTTGAAAGATTAATCAGTATTAATCAATCATTTGTGCCAGAACATAATAATTCTGTTTTAACCCTCTATATAACGTGTGGGAATCTCCCTTAATTCACCATATACCATGTAATTACAAGTATACTTTTCCTAACGCCGAGTATATGTTTACAAAACTGTAAATGAAGATTTTTCTATAGCTGTAATATTTTCGTGACCCCATACTTCTACTGAGTACATCAATATTGGTAAAAAACAAGGGAATCTTATACTTTTAAACATAACTGATGTTCAATAGGAAGAGGGATGTTTCTTATTTTCTTGTAAACAGCAAACATAGCTTTTCCTTGACTGTTCCAACAGTTTCAATTTCGTTTTATGAAAACTCCCATTGTAATTCATCAATATTCCTAGATAAGAAAACGAATCTACAATCTCAATCTCTTTGTTAAATAATGTGAAATGAGGACGAGTTCGAGACTTCCTCTTTGAAAAAATAACAATTTTTGTCTTATTTGTGTTTACTTCAAGTTTCCAATTTTCACAATAAATTTCAAATTTATTTAAGGCTGACTGTAGATCGTTAGCTGATTCAGCCATTATAACTGTATCATCTGCATAAAGAATTACAAATAGTTTAATATACATTCCAATAGTATTACCTAAATCTTTTTACATTCTTCAAACAGTTGACACCATGCTCTTCAAAAAAAGTTTCAATGTCATTTAAGAAAAATAGCAAATAAGAAGGGTGACAAATTTTTCTCCTTGCTTTACACCGACGTTGCAAGTAAACATATCAGATACATCATTTCGATTTTTGACACAGGATTGTGTATTTTTACTATTAGCATTAATATTTGCTTTAAGACTATTTTCCCTGTTTATATTGCTGATGTGTGATCTTTAGAAACTATTCACGTGTCTCCAAACTGACATCAATAGCTTTTCTAAAAATCAAACAAAACGAACAGAACAGTTTTTTTCCAAGTGAGAAATAGATAGAAGTTAGAACATGTTAGATATCAAAAATATTATCAGTTTTGTAGAATTTGGTTCTTCTCTGAATCCTGCCTGGGCTGAAGTTAATTCAAGTTTATTGCATCAGCCCATTTTGTTTAGTCATACAATTTTATTATTGGATGTATAAACTTTACCGGAGACAAGAAGAAACGAGGACTTATTTGGATCTATAATTTTATAAATTGTTTAGGATCCCCTTTAAGCTTATTTATTGAGTTTTTTATCACACTATTTTCCCATGAAGCTTGGATATTGAATGAACGTTATCAAAATGAATGAGATTAAATATCTTACAATATTTTTATAAAGTTTTTGTTGGTTTTTCTGTAAAATATAATGGAGACAGCTTTTCAAATAGATGTTTCTCTTTATTCGTCCAGTCAATTAGTTTATAGCTTGGCATTGAGAAGTTTAGGATGAAGGCTGCTGAAGATTATGATTACAAGTTTGATAAGAAATTATTGAACACTTTTATAACTTCATAACTGATAATTAAAATGTAAATAAGGTATAAGTCAGATTAACCAAACAAGTCATAATTACTTTATAATTTAGAAGTTTGAAATATAATTATATTACTAGATGTACAATACTGTTTAGAAACATTGTTTGTAAATATTCCTAATAGTCTACATTCAAAACATAAACAATAACTGGTCATCCTACACAATGAAAATACAAAGATTGTATTTAAAAATAGAACAGAACAAATGTTCAGAAACAATATAAATATACCTGCTGTGTCACAACAACATTATTATAAAATAAATCTACATGTATTTGAAATCTGTGAAACATAGTCTACTCAAAATCGCATTCGATGATTATTCTATCAACAATTACCTTCTTAACTTTACATCGTAACCAATCGATTACATTATTGATAATCATAAAAATAAACTTTTCAATCAGTTCTTTCTAATCTCAGCATTCACATAAAGGGAAGTTGACAAGTTAACAAGGGGGATAACTCTACATGACAAATTGTATAATTTGATCAAAACAAGGGAGGTAACTCCGTAAGATTTTAAGTAACACTCAATAAATACAAGGGAGGTAATTCACTAAAATTTAAAGTAACAAGGCAATTAACAGATTGATAGATCTGGTTAAGATTCACTTATAGGTGTTTTCAGTAAATGTTTAGAATGATTAATAAAGTGAAATGGTTACCAAAAAATGAATATAAGTGATTCAAATGCTATCATATTTTGGTTTTAACAAAATAACAAAAATGATAATTTGCAATGAAAAAGCAATGAAATACATTCAAAGTGCTAGGAAAAACAATACTTGATCAATAATTTAAGGATAACAAATTAGAACTGTTGAAGAGTTATTAAAATGTTACCATTCATTTCTCTTTAATAAAAATAATAATTAAATAATGTGTAATGCAAATACATGTAATGCTAGAAAAATTCTATATGAGAACAATCATTTTAGAATAACAATATAGAATAGTTCATAAGAAAACATAGAACAATTACAATACAAAATCATATATACAATTAAGATTGTAAAATAAAACATTTTCTCACCTGTAAAATATAATGGAGACAGCTTTTCAAATAGATGTTTCTCTTTATTCGTCCAGTCCGAAAGTGAGGACCTGGGCGATTTTTCGGAAAGTTAAATATCGCTGCTCCAAGGTGAGAGTTAATTACATGATTTGATTGGTCATTTTGGAGATTTCCTTTAGATATGTAAATAAGGTAGCCCTAAGGACTGTAGAGGCATACGCAGAACTACGCGTGGGTTCGGACCCTGAAGTGATCTATATGCAGGTAATCCCTAGGTAACCTTACGTGAAGGGTATTATATACTTAATGACATTAGGACGTAAAAATTAACTTGAATACAAAGGCTGGTGTCACTGGGTAGCCGGAGGTAAACCTTTAAAGAGTATAGGTAAATAATAAATCTCTCAGAACGGAAATACGAAATTTATGTACAAAGCAATGTTTGTTCATTAATCTTGTTTGATAGAAAAATTCACAGCGTCTGTCTAATCAGCTGATATCTTTTACTCAAATATTACAACAGGAAGGTAGAATTCAAAGGACCGTCTTTCTAAGGAATGTAATTCATATACAAGTTTTCTCAATAACTTATTTACAAAATACTGCAATATAAAGACGAAAACTAGAATAGTTAAATTTGACCAAATTGTTTCCTAATATAAATAGGGAAATGAAGATTCAAATTCAAATTTTAAAAATAAAATAAAACTCAAATTTCTCTTATGAAAATATAATGGCATAAGAATTTCTGCGGTGGATTTTAAGTATTCATTTAGAATTCCATCATGACCTGGAGCCTTATTATTACTTAAAACGGCAATAGAACAAGTTATTTCGTCCTCAGTAATTTCGTTATTTAATAAATCATCAAATACCCCATCAACAATTTCGCCATCAAAGCTACGAGTGGACACGGAGTGCACGAGGTTTAGACTACAGGTAGACACGGAGTGCACAAGGTTTAGGCTACAGATAGCAGGGGTGTAGGAAGCGGGGGGGCAGGGGGGGCAAACATGTCTTTTTGCCCCCCATTTTCGCCGACTGAAATTTTCTAAAAATGCTTTATGAAAAGAAAAAAGGGTCCTCCGGCACATTTTTCGTACTTCATTCTAGAAAATTTTCCGCTGCGCGGCGCATTTCCTAAAACGTTCAAGCACATTATGTCAAACCTTAAATAGTAAAAATTCAATACACACAAACTAGACTAAAAATGTCCATCAAGGAATTCTATGTACTATTTTAAAAAATGTCTCTTAAAAGATCAATTTGTTTATATGTCTTAGCGAGACAATTAATTCATTTTTTTTATGTTACACAACAATGTGCCGATGGTGTGAAGCCGGTATATTCAGATCGAGTAGGGTTGCATAATGTTATTACGACACAATTATCATTTCTAAATGCAGGTAGCTTTAAATTGAAAAATTACCATATTAAGAACGTTTTATAATCATCAAACTTTATCGTAAAACTCATCTCAGCCATTCTAAATCGTAATTTTTTTCCCGGGGGAGACCCCCGGACCCCCCTAACACCAAATTCTCGCGCCTTTGGGCGCTCGCAAATTCATCAAAATGCATCGTAAAACTCATCTAAGCCATTCTAAATCGTAATTTTTTCCCGGGGGAGACCCCTGGACCCCCCAAACACCAAAATCTCGCGCTTTCGGGCGGATCGCAAAATCATCTAAATACATAAAACTCATCCCGGGGGTCACCCTCAGACCCCTAATAAAACACAAAAATCTCGCGCCTTCGACGCTCACACGCTAATTTGGCCAATTTGCGTATTCGTTAATTTCCTTTTAGCGACCCCACTGTCTATAAATGTGTACAAGGATTAAATTTAATGATATATGAAAAATGTACATAAAGCATATATTATATGGTTGGGAGTTGAATTAATCTCCTCCTGTAGGTGTGGCGGGGGGGGGGGGGGGGGGGGGGGTACAAAATAATGAGGACCTTTGCCCCCCCATGACGTTTCATCTTCCTACGCCACTGGATAGACACGGAGTGCATAAGATTTAGATTACAGGTAGACACGGAGTGCACAAGATTTAGACTACATGTAGACATGGAGTGCACAACGTGTGAACACGGTGTCCACTACAGGTGGACATCGTGTCCAGATGATATGTCCACTACATTCAAACCACAGACAGACTAGATGATGTGTAACAGAGATAGTCTATATGGACTAGATGGAAATATTTATTGCGATCAGAAACATAATATTTATTGCAACATAAAATTGCCATTAATTACTGGAAATCATTCGTACTGTAATGTTTATTTGAATTGATACATAAAAAGTATAATGTATCAATACATATTATCATACTATTTGATTTATATAAGGATGTTTAGTAGAAGTTATAAAAGCAAATGAACTACGTACAGGTTTAAGTTAAATCACACACTGGTTATGTCTCATCAATGGATAGTTCATGTCCACATTTTCCCAGTAAAATCTAGTTTTCTTAGCTAGTGATATATAGTTTAAACATTGACTTTTTATCAATCTTACTTTGGATAGTTCGAACCAAAGACGTAGATGGAATTCTTGTTATAACACATAAAGTGATGAACCTAACGTGAAGTAAGATTTTCATTGTTGACGCCTAAGAGATATTTTGATCAGCAAAATATTTTGATTAATATTAAGGACATATAAACATAAACAGATTAAGTCCTTCATAAAATGTTTAACTATGAATGTATGGAATATAGTTTTCAAAACGGCAAGGTGCACGAATATTTAGTTTTATGCCCTGTCAAATGTATATACGTAATGCATTTGCTTCATGGAACCTGGCGCGTTGCAAAGCATTGGAAATATAAAAAATCATCCATAGACGTTAAAAGTCGACATTAGAAATTACATTTTATTGTGTCAACCGATTGAGTAAGCAATAATTCAGTATCGGGCATGTGGCTGCTCGCGAGCATCAACATAGATCAAAGGTACCGATCGCTAAAATCAGAAATAAAACAAGGGTGGCGGCAGCTTCATATATTGTGTTTATATATGAAACTTTGTGGCGATTTTGAAGCTGCACCTTCACTCATAGTTTTTTGTAAAATCTTATTTTATTGAAAACTTTAATTGAAAGATCATATAATAAAACTTATCGGCCATCTTTTTTCATTAAGATGTGCCAAGTATTCGCCATATCCTTGTTGCGTTAATTCCTTCATAATGAGGAAAAACGGTATAAAGCTAGTATATTAAAGGTAGGTTTCGCCAAACCATGTAAATATTTTTTTGTGAAATTCGATAAGCGGAAGAAAAGATGAAAAAACATATTAAAATATCTCAATTTAATTTCTTTATGTGTTTGAGATTGAAAAAATGTGTCTTGAATCCAAAATTGAAGGAAATCCTTGATTTATTACGGTGTCCGTCAGACAAAATAATATGCAAATGAAGCTGCGATGGATTGTGTTGTCGAAGTTTGGCGCATGCGCATTGTCACGCACTAAAAGTAAACAAAATGGCTGAACGAATGTGTGTGAGATTAAAAAAAATATATCTGAATCGGCAACAAAGTGGAGAAAATTATAATGGATTCGGTAGCACCCTAGGATATCTATAGGGAATTGAATTCAGAGATGGCATGTAACTTAGCAATAGAAGAAACAGAAGCCACATCTCAAGCGGAACTTGCCGGGATCTGTTGGGACTCGTGTAACGGCATTGCACGTGGTGAGTTAAATTTCAACACATATGCCAGCGCACAAACAACCGCAGACTAACTACATGTATATTTGGTGTACAAAGTAGGCGAGCGTATGTAAGTAACATGAAGTGTTTTAGATTATATGATATGTATAAACAGTCCCTCGCACTTCGATTTGTTGTTGTTTTTTATTGGCGAGGGTCACCTCGCCATTGTGATCGTGGTTGCAAAATTCTCTTACAGTCAATTTCCTCAATATGATTGGCTTAGAAATTGCTCGCAGATACTAGCGCTCCTAGCGGCAGTGTATTCAACAACTTTGATTTTACCGGGAATTTTAAATAGCAAATTTTGAATATGAAAGTTACTGAAATAAGCGTTTTTAAATAGCAATTTTTGAATATGAAAGTTACTGAAATAAGCGTATCTGTAATGTTGAAATAGGAATAGTAGATTACTGCTTTCATATCCTTACCATATACACTATCAAAATGATCTTAGGTTGGAAAATTTTCACTTGAATTGTTTACAATGTTTCTAGACTTTTCGTCCCAAAAATGTTGTTTACAATGCATGAAGACGTTTCGTCCCGAAAATGCTGCGCTTCGCCCCACGCGTTTAGTCCCTACTAGTGACAATTATCCCGCAACGGAAAAAATGAAATCAATGTTTCACCTCAAACATCAAAATTGTTACAATTATGATTTTTGTATTTTGAATCATATTAGTTCGGGAGCAAATAAATTTCAGGACGAAATGGAGATTTGTTTATCACGGCTGCGTTATGCCACATGTACGTGTAAATCCACAATGGAAGGAAGACAACTCTAATAAAATTTAGGATAAACTTTGTCAACTGATCAAATAGCGCATGACAGACGATGGACATTTTCTAAATATCCAAGGTGGCGTAATCTTCCAACTTACGGCAGTTAATAAGGTATGAATATTTACCACATCCATAATTAACGATAATTTTACAAGCACATGTATTTATATTATCAGATACACATTTACATATTAAAGCACGTTTAGAGGTTGTCACTAAAAACATTTTAGCCTCTTTCATCACATGTAGGTCTACAGGAACTTTACGTTCTGATAATATATATAACATATTCAGTAAACTACGTAATTAACGAAGTAAATTTTTGGTCCGAATGTCAAAAAATCATACATAAAATGTTTGAAGTGAGATTATTTTGGACTACTACATTTGTAGATCGATAAAAATGCCGATTTCTTTTTCATAATTCTACCGTAGAACGGCACTTAAAAAGCTGTTTCAATCTTCAACAAACGCGAAGAAAACTGTTAAATGTTTAGCAATTATCCTGAGTTATATTTTATCAACAATCATCAGAGATTAGCAATTAAAACTTACATAAACATACTCCCGATTCTCACTTGCATTGTGTGATCACTCGAGCGGAACTAATCTCTACCACCTGGCACAGTCTTACAAATGCAATCACACAAAAAGCCTACACATCACTGTTTTTAGTGCGATTAAATCTTTGGGTATGAACAATACTAGTTCTTTGAACTTTTTACTCGGCAAAATAAACTTATCATCGTGCCCATGGACACATGCATATGCGTATACTTATACTTCTTTGTGCACATTATCAGATACATTATATGACAACTGCTGTATTACAATCAATTTATGAAGGACAAAACTCTAAAGAACAGGAGGACTTAAGAACAACACAGTGTTCCAGTTAGGATTTGAAAACGGCAGGGCGCTGGGCAAAAAAGGGGCATTTTTTTCGCGACATAAAACTTTTAGGGCATTTTATATACGACATACAGCTAATATCAGAAACAACTGTATAATATGTATATCATTGCATCATAATCATCAATGATTCTAATATCAATACCTATATTATGGCATCAAGTAGACTTTGGGAGTGTTTTGTGAATTCTTCAAAATGTCGAGACATAGAAAGAAAATGTTGACTGTTTTGATAATAATTCGTTTAATTTTTATTTGAATTAACAGGACACCACAAAATCGTTTTGTTTCAGTTCTGTATTTGTCTCCGTTCTCTCTGCTGATTCCTTAAGTGTTACTTCAAGAACATCTTCCATATATTTGTCTTTTCATTTACAAAGTCAATTCAGTCTTGCATCAAGTAACATTTACCAAATAAGTATTTACCATTACCGTGTTTACCATTTTGTTTCAGAATGTTAAACAGGAAATAAATTTCAATGATATTTACTCTAAACTGGTATTGTTATTTATAAAAAAATGTTTAATTATATGATATTAGCCTTTTCAGTAATTACTCTGTTAATACATTTATTGTTTCCTATGTTTTACAGAATGTCTACATGCAAGTATCATTTCAATTGGAACCAGTCCAGGAGAAAAATTGTGTGAACAAAATGAAAGAAATAATTTTCAACTGTGGTAGCTTAATACTGTAATAGTTTTTTATCTGAAAATAATTACTATCATCATATTCAAATTCCATATATATAATACATTTAATGTTGTAAACATTTTTGATCCAAATAATTACCATCATCATCTTCATTCTATATATACAAAACAATACACATTAGTGTTGTGATTTATGAATTTTACTTTAATATGATTTAAGCATATACTTGGTATTTGTTTATTTTTATGACATGTACATGCTTGAAATAAAAAGAATAAATAAAACATTAAATTTATAACACAATATGACATTAGTTGTTAATATTTTTAGAAAACATATTTAGATTATGGTTAATAATACACTAATCATCATCTTCGGCACAATTTATTCAAAATAAATTAAATATTAATTTGTGTAACACAGGTTGTCTTATGTTTTCCCTCATTGACTATCAATCTTCTCTGATCACTCTGAAAGTGGTGATTTTACCTTTTTCGGTCACCACATCAACTGCCCTTAAATCGATTACATCCAATGCAATGAGACATACTGCATTTATTATAACGCTGTAAGGCAATTCTGCAAGATCAGCTTACATTGTCTATTTACATTGAACATATACATGTACAGTATGGTACCTTATTTATATCTCCTTTCCTATTTTCAATCTACCTTGGAATCTTATCTGGCGGGAAAAAATGTTAAACGGATTTGAACAATATTGCAGTACATGGAAATTATAACCTAACATCAGAAAGATAAATGTTGCAATATTCTCAAAACGTAAATTGGCCCAACAACACCAGTTTACGTTATGGGATATAGAATCATTTTGATTAGAAGGCTAGGGTATACATATCTAGGTATATTTTTTAACATTAATGGTAGCGTTTTTAAAGAAAAGGAAAAACTGCTGAACAAACAATTAAATCAGTGTCTACTATTTTTAAAAAACAAAGGAATGTATCTCTTCCTGTTGATTTTAAACTGAAAATATTTAGTCACTTGTAATGCCAGTTTTATTATACTCATCAGAAGTATGGGGATTTGAAAATACAAATATTGTAGAAAAAATCATTTGTAATTTCCTCAAGAAAGTGTATTAAATAATTCATGGTCTATGGCGAGCTAACAAGATACCCAATTGATATTGGAATAAAATGTAGAATGATTACTTTTTGACATAATGTATACTTTACATGAAAATATACCAGACGTTTTTTAAATGGCTGTAAGATGTTTAAGATATTTTATCCAGAGCTTGTTTAAATCATGTTTGGATATATCAATCAACTTGCTGTTTTACAAAAGAATAATTACAAAAACTTGTTAAAAGTAGAACAATTGACCAATTCATTCAGAAATGGTATGACTATATTGATAAGTCTTCTAGAGGACTGATATATTCTATATTTAAGACATTTTGGCATAGAAAAATATGCCTCTTGTCTGTCTCTGCCGCAAAACAATACTTGTTAACTGATACTTTGGTCCCAGGAACTTGATGAGAATAACAAGGAAAAGGTTAAAGATGCTATATAATCATTTGGCATATAACATCGTAGGAAATATTAGAATGGGCTCCCAAGAGTTTAGTATGTGTTTCTTATTTAACACCTTGGTGTCCAAGGAATCCTCAAAAGTCCAAACTGGAAGGAACACTAGCAAAATTTATTTCTTATTGTCAAAAAAAAAGTGTTGAATTTAGAAATATATGACTCTTTCATATGTACATATGTAGGATAGAACTATTCCACCCGAGGGTACAGAATTTTTGGTCAGAACCGAGGCTTGCCGAGGTTTCTGACCCAAAATTCTGTACCCGAGGATGGAATAGTTCTATCCTACATAATTTACATATGAAAGAGTTATTTTCTCACATTGCTTGTCCAGTTACTTGCACGAAAGGTTCATCAAAGTGCAAATCAATCGAAATAGAAGAAAAATGACGTCAACTTTGGCTGATATGACGTCATCTGATTGTTCGGCAATTGTGACGTCACAGCTATGTAAGATACATTTATCTTACATAGCTGTCTTTCATGGGACAACTCTATCTTACATGGCTAGCTATGTGAGAATATATTCTCCAATCATTGAGACCGAGCCATTTAGTACTTTCAGTACTTTGATCTAAACATGCCGTGGCAAGACTGTCACTTCTATTTGACATTTTGTTGCACGCTTCCGTTTGTTGCTGCGGCCTCCTTTTGGAAAAAATACGTCATGTTCTATGTAAAGCTTGACTTCGCTCTATTTTTAGGTCATCTGACCCAAAGGGTCAGGATGACCTATTGTCATCATGCACCGTCCGTCGTCGTGCGCCGTCCGCCGTCCGCCGTCCGCCGTCCGTAAACTTTTCATTCAAACGACTTCTTCTCAATAACCGGAAGGCCCAGGGTACTCATATTTGGCCTGTAGGTTGCTGGGATGGAGGGCTACCAAGTTTGTTCAAATAAATGACCTTGACCTTCATTCAAGGTCACAGGGGTCAAAAAGGCTAAAATCTTTAAACGACTTCTTCTCAAGAACCAGAAGGCCCCGGGTACTGATATTAGGCCTGTAGTATGCTGGGATGAAGGGCTACCAAGCTTGTTCAAATAAATGACCTTGACCTTCATTCAAGGTCACAGGGGTCAAATAGGCTAAAATCCTTTAAAAAAAACTTCTTGTGAATAACTAAGAGGCCTAGAGACCTGATATTAGGCCTGTGACATGCTGGGATGAAGGGCTGCCAAGTTTGTTCAAATAAATGACCTTGACCTTCATTCAAGGTCACGGGGGTCAAATAGGCTAAAATCTTTAAACGACTTCTTCTCAAGAACCAGAAGGCCCAGGGTACTGATATTGGGCCTGTGACATGCTGGGATGAAGGGCTACCAAGTTTGTTCAAATAAATGACCTTGACCTTCATTCAAGGTCACAGGGGTCAAATAGGCTAAAATCCTTTAAAAAACTTCTTGTGAATAACTAAGAGGCCTGGAGACCTGATATTAGGCCTGTGGCATGCTGGGATGAAGGGCTACCAAGTTTGTTCAAATAGATGACCTTGACCTTCATTCAAGGTCACGAGGGTCAAATAGGCTAAAATCTTTAAACAACTTCTTCTCAAGAACCAGAAGGCCCAGGGTACTGATATTAGGCCTGTGACATGCTGGGATGAATGGCTACCAAGTTTGTTCAAATAAATGACCTTGACCTTCATTCAAGGTCACAGGGGTCAAATAGGCTAAAATCCTTTAAAAAACTTCTTGTGAATAACTAAGAGGCCTGGAGACCTGATATTAGGCCTGTGGCATGCTGGGATGAAGGGCTACCAAGTTTGTTCAAATAGATGACCTTGACCTCCATTCAAGGTCACGAGGGTCAAATAGGCTAAAATCTTTAAACGACTTCTTTTCAAGAACCAGAAGGCCCAGGGTACTGATATTGGGCCTGTGACATGCTGGGATGAAGGGCTACCAAGTTTGTTCAAATAAATGACCTTGACCTTCATTCAAGGTCACAGGGGTCAAATAGGCTAAAATCCTTTAAAAAAAACTTCTTGTGAATAACTAAGAGGCCTGGAGACCTGATATTAGGCCTGTGGCATGCTGGGATGAAGGGCTACCAAGTTTGTTCAAATAGATGACCTTGACCTTCATTCAAGGTCACGAGGGTCAAATAGGCTAAAATCTTTAAACGACTTCTTTTCAAGAACCAGAAGGCCCAGGGTACTGATATTGGGCCTGTGACATGCTGGGATGAATGGCTACCAAGTTTGTTCAAATGAATGACCTTGATCTTCATTCAAGGTACCGGGGTCAAATAGGCTAAAGTCTTTAAATGACTTCTTCTCAAGAACCAGAAGGCCCAGGGTACTGATATTGGGCATGTAGCATGCTGGGATGAAGGGCTACCAAGTTTGTTCAAATGAATTACCTTGACCTTCAATCAAGGTCACGGGTCAAATAGGCTAAAATCTTTAAACGACTATGTTGTATTGTACTAATAGTCAGATGACCGTTAAGGCCCATGGGCCTCTTGTTAGAGGAGTATTTTCCTGGTCAAGCTAGGCAACTGACCACCCATATCGTTCGCTGTATGCATTGAAGATGATCTGAAGATTATATCTATGTATAGGATAAATTTCAATTTCGTAGTCTTTATATTTCATTGGGCGAAACCTACCTTTAATAATCCGAAATAAAAAGGCCAAAATAAATTCAAAGTAAAATCAAAATCATTTCTATGGAATATATATTCAGCCACTATAGGGCCTTCTTCAGTCCGAAATAACACTAACACAACGTGTTCGTCTACATGTTTGTTTACATCTATTGTGTGCAGGTACAAATGTCTCGGCCCGTTTGATGTATACGGCGGGTTATTTCGACCCAACATGCTCATTAATTAAAACGTTAATTCCTTGAGTGAACAGAGCTTGCTGCCAGTTAGTTTGTGGTAGGAAGCACAAACTAGGGATGTTAGTGCCTACTATTTGAAGAAGTGGAAAAATATATATATGTTTCTGCTAAAATGTAGGTCACATGCCTGATAATAAATCAAACAGAGTCAAAATAAATCCAACTTCTGCCAATTCAAACTATAGATACATAGTTGTTGATTAGATTCTGTATTTGTCACAATTATTTTGATTTTAGAAACTCTGATAATTTGATAATCTCCGATTCTGACCTTTTACAAACCGCGTGAGTTACGTGGTAACAAAATGTGTGATCCATCAAGGATTTATAAGTATCTCATATACGTCATGTACATGTACAATATATTGTACATGCCTGCTCGAAAGGTAATCTAGGACTGCCGTTGCCATGGTCACTTGGACTTCATACTGTTTCATCAACCACACGGTATGATAATTTAATTACCTAACATTGGTCAGCCAGGGACCTGGGACCTTCATTGGGCCCCTTCAATATGTTCAGTCAGGTGTATCACAGCTAACAACACCTGTATTATACGCACCTTATCCCAACCCCAGGAGGTCAATTTATAGCATGCTGTTCTTAGGTGGCTGCCTCTCTACCTATATATACATTGTACTCATCACACAAATACGTTAAGCTAATGCTAGTCAATAGGGATATGTATTTTAACTGGTTGTTGCATTTTAATAAATTTGATAATGAAGCCTTATATCTTACTTATAAATCCTTGTTTATTATATATTAAAATAAAAGAATATAATCAAAATACCTGGTGTATAATTAAGAAAAACATTTATTTCAAGATTATTGGAATATCCAATTCCATCAAATTGCTTTTTATTAATTTTTTTTTGACACTGACTATTCTGACTATGTATATAAAATACCATATTATACTGTTTATAAATAGATCGAAGAGGGAGAAAAGCCTACATCATACTTTTTTCATATTGAAAATAGAAATTTTACCCCAAAAGTAATCCCAAAAATACAGAAGGAGAATGGTGACATAATCACAAACCAAAATGATATTTTATTTGAAGTTCAATCTTTTTACACTGATTTATATAGCTTTAGAGAAGTGAACAATATTAATTTAGATCATTATCTCAATGGTTGTGAGGTTCCCAAATTAAGTAATTTTGAGTCAGAAAGGTTAGAAGGTTACATAACTATGGATGAAGCAAGTAACACTCTGAAAAGTATGAAAAATAATAAAAGCCCAGGCTCTGATGGCTTCACCGTAGAATTTTTTTAAATGTTTTGGAAATATTTAGGAGAGTTCATTGTAAGATCAATTAATTGTAGTTTCTCAACAGGTCAATTTTCTATAACACAAAGACAAGGCATTATTACATGTCTACCAAAGGGGGATAAACCACGCCACCTTTTAAAAAACTGGAGACCAATTACTCTTTTAAATACTGTTTATAAAATTGCATCTGGTGTTATCTCTCATAGAATTCGGTCGTTGCTAGATAAATTAATAAATGAAGATCAGACAGGATTCTTATCAGGACGCTATATTGGAGAAAATATTCGAACACTTTATGATGCTATGTGTTATGTAGAAGATCTAAACATTCCAGGTATGATACTCTTGATAGACTTCGAAAAAGCTTTTGATTCTGTTTCTTGGGAATTTATTAATAATGTGTTAAATTATTTCAATTTTGGGGTTGGTATTAGAAAATGGGTCCAAACATTACATAATAATGTATCGTCTTTTGTAAATCAAGGTGGAAATCTTTCCTTGCCCGTCTCTATCAAACGTGGTTGCCGTCAGGGAGATCCGATCGCCCCATACATTTTTGTTCTTTGCGTAGAAATACTAGCTGCTAGAATTAGGTCAAATATCGAAATAAAAGGTATCCAAATTGATAATGTAGACATCTTGAACTTACAATAAGCTGATGACACAGGTCTAATACTAGATGGTTCAGAGATATCATTAAGGGAATCAATAAATGAATTAAACAATTTTGCTAAAATATCAGGACTAAATGTCAACACCAGTAAAACACAGGTAGTATGGATAGGAAGCAAAAAGTACAGTGAGGAACATTTTTTTCCAGAATATAATCTTTTACGGGGTAGAAACAAATTCACTTTTTTGGGAATTGATTTTTCGGTCAATTTAAGCGAGATTCCAGAAATGAATTTTGATAAAAAAAATTGTAAAATTAAAGTCAATACTTAACATGTGGAGTAAACGCAGACTAACTCCAATAGGAAGAATCAACATAATTAAATCTTTACTTATTTCTCAGCTTAATTAATTATTTATCACCTTACCAAACCCATCAGACAAGCTTCTTTCAAATTTAAATTCTCTCTTATTTGAATTTCTATGGGGTAGTAAATCTCATAAAATTAAAAAAGATGTCATTATTCAGAACTATAAGGATGGGGGACTGAAAATGATAGATGTGCAAACCTTTATAGACTCTTTAAAATTAGGCTGGATAAGGAGAACTTTGTATTCTACAGGAAAGTGGAAATCACTATAACATTATTGTATAAATATTGATAAAATGTAGAAATGTGGGAATGAATATATTAAACAATACCTAATCAACTGCCAAAACATGTTTTGGAAAGATGTTCTCCAATGTGTATTTAAGTTGAATAATTCCCCAATATCAATCCAATCTAGATCTAGATATAAACAAGAAACCATATTGAAAACAAAATTATGGTATAATGCAGATATTAAAGTTGGAAATAAATGCATATTTTATCAAAACTGGTTCAATGCTGGTGTAATTACCATCAATGACCTTATTAAGAATCCTGACAGCTTAACCTTTTTCACTTTCAACAAATTTTCAAATATTTTTTAACATTCATACTAATTTTCTACAATTTCAAGGTCTTGTTTCTGCAGCCAAGAATTTCCTTCGAAAAATAAAATTGATGTACAATCGCATTTGGAGATACTCCCTCTACCCATTATACCACTTGAATTTCAGATTTTCTTTTAAGAGTCAAAAGGGGTCTAAAGATTTTTATAACTGTTTGATTACTCCTGCTGTTACACCAACAGGTACATGGAAGTGGAACCTTGAATTTGACTATGATAAAAAGAAAAGGGGAAAAATATATAAACTCCCTTTCACCGTGACAAAAAGTTCAAAACTTCAGTGGTTGCAAGTACATAAGAATTATACATAATATTCTAGTGACAAATACCTTTCTATATAAGATTAATTTGCACCCTAGTCCAATTTGTACATTTTGTAACAGGGAAAGAGAAACAATAGTACATTGTCTTTGGGAATGTACCGAAGTCCAAACACTTTTTGAGAGTTTTGATTATTTTCTTGAAATCCTGTTATCCCCTTCTTAATGAATAAAGACACTCTACTCTTTGGAGTAATTTCACCACATGCTAATGTGGCTGTAAATGAAATCTTATTATTAAGCATTATATTTATAAAACAAAATGTCTCCATAAAACACTTAACATCAATGCACTTGTAAATGTTATAAAAGATCACTACAGTATCCAGAAATATATAGTTTTTAATAAAAGCGATTCCTTTCAAATGAAATATGATTGGGAAAAAATGGTTGCCATTGTTAGGAATATGACATTTAAGGTTTTTTTGTTTTGTTTTTTGCATCTTTTTTTTTTTTTTTTTTTTTTATATGGCTCTCATATCCATATTATTATATCATACAAGGTTTTTTATATGTCCGTCCATACCCTGGCAAAGCACCAAATATTTTGGGAGGTCCCTGATCACATGTTATTTATTAATGTATGTTTTCCCATTACTTGTCAGATCTCTCTTTTCTTAAAATTGGATAGCTTTGCTATGGCTAATCGTTGTGAAATGAAGTGTTTATATATCACAGTATGTAGTCTCCCCCTTTTCTTTTGTCAGTCCATGTTTTGTCATTATGTCCATCCATGTTACTAGTTGTCATTCTGATACTACACATACAATATAAGTCTGTCAATCCTGTTTTAATGTCTGCCTGTTTGTTCGTCCATGTTTTCTGTTTTGTTTGCTCTTCCTGTTCATCTCATTGTGATGGTGTCAATAGATGTTGTATACTTTTGTTTTGTTTATCTGTCTCTGACTCTCTGGTCTTCAAATTTTGCTTTTTGTTTTTATTTGTATCGTTACCTACCATTAATCTGTTATAATAAGATGTATGAATGTGCAGGCTGAGTGTGTGTATGTGTGTTCACTTTGCATGTTATTTTTTGTATGTAATTCTATATCTGTACAATCTTAATATATATGTAAAAAAACAACTTTTGAAAAATAAAAAAATTATAAAAAAAATATTATAATGTTTAATAAGTACCTGATCTAAATTAATTTTGATCATGATATATACATATACATGTATTATTGGTAAATGCATGGTTGTGCCAAACAGGCTTGATTTACGCATAGTACAGCTCCCGTCAGCTCCACTTCACGGCTGTCTGTCATTACAATAATTTACATGTAGGAGCATCACTTACTATGCTTTACCAGCTAGTTTTTACCTCACCCTAATCTATCCCCAGGATACGATCGATGTACATGTCTACCGAGGCTCTCCAACATGCATGTAAATGTACGTGGTATCTAATAAAAATGGTATTTATGTATTTCAAATTCATAACGAAAAAAATGTCTGT
Organism: Argopecten irradians; assembly: GCF_041381155.1. Classification (NCBI taxonomy): domain Eukaryota; kingdom Metazoa; phylum Mollusca; class Bivalvia; order Pectinida; family Pectinidae; genus Argopecten; species Argopecten irradians. The sequence goes on along the minus strand of NW_027187543.1, from coordinate 57,617 downwards.
TTAGGGTTACATTGGCAAAAAAAGTGGGTCGGTCGGTCGGGAGAACTTTTTCTTCTATTTGTTTTAGTGTCTTTCACTCTAAAATGATGGATGGAACCGGAGTCTGAGATCGAAATCCTGACTTTTTTTTTGTAGAAAAGTGGATAAAAAATTAGGGTCGAGGGTAAAAAATTAGGTTCGGTCAGGTAACTCTAAACAAACATTTTTTTGGCCTTATGTACATGATTTTTAAACGGTAAAGTATCTTTGTTTGTCTTAACAAACTTCCATTGAAAACATGTACAAAGATACTGGCCCCATTCAGATAAAGCCGTACAAACACAGAAGGCAACGATTCTGCCCTCTGGCCATTTATCGATGGTCACCTTGAGGTCCCTGAATATAGCTGGATACTGTGGCTTACCTATATGTTTGACAAATAGTGATTATTGGACTACAGTGGCTAGGAAGATGAAACGTAATGGGGGGGGGGGGGGCAAAAGGTCCTCAATATTTCGTAACACCCCCCTCCCTCTCGCGCGCCCCGCACCCACAGGAGATATACTTTTTCATATATCATTACATATAATCCTTGTACACATCTATAGACAGTGGCTTCGCTAACTGAAAATTAATGAATACGCAAATTAGCGTGCAAGTTTGGGGGGGTCTGGGGTATCCCCTGGAAAAACATTACGATTTAGAATGACTGAGATGAGATTTACAATGAATTTTGATGTTTTTTGAGCGCCGAAGGCGCTAGATTTTGGTGTATCGCGGGTCCGGGGGTCTCCCCTGGGAAAATTTTTTACAATTTAGAATGGCTGAGATGAGTTTTACATTGCATTTTGTTGAATTTGCGAGCGCCATAGGTGCGAGATTTTTTTTTGGGGGGTACGGGGGTCTCCCCCTGAGAAAAAATATTACGATTTTGTATTTTGACGACTTTAAAGCATTCTTAACACGGCAATTTTTCGATTTAAAGTTACCTGCATTTAGAAATGATAATTGTGAGTGTCATCATATCATTATGCAACCCAGCTCGATCTGAACATACCGGATTCACACCATCAGCACATTATTGTGTAACTCAAAATAGTAATGATTTGATTGTCTTGCCAAGATATATAAAGAAACTAATCTTTTATGAAGCTTTTTGGCGAGGATCACCTCGCCATTGTGATCGTGGTTGCAAAATTCTCTTTCAGTCAATTTCCTCAATATGATTGGCTTAGAACTTGATCGCAGATACTAGCGCTCCTAACGGCAGTGTATTCAACAACTTTGATTTTACCGGGAATTTTAAATAGCAAATTTTGAATATGAAAGTTACTGAAATAAGCGTATCTGTAATGTTGAAATAGGAGAAGTAGATAACTGCTTTCATATCCTTACCATATACACTATACAAATGATGTTAGGTTGGAAAATGTTCACTTGAATTGTTTACAATGTATCTAGACTTTCCGTCCCGAAAATGTTGTTAACAATGCATGAAGACGTTTCGTCCCGAAAATGCTTCGCTTCGCCCCACGCGTTTAGTCCCTACTAGTGACAATTATCCCGCAACGGAGAAAATGAAATCAATGTTTCACCTCAAACATAAAAATTTTTACAATAATGATTTTTGTAATTTGAATCATATTACTTCGGGAGCAAATAAAACTCAGGACGAAATGGAGATTTGTTTATCACGGCTGCGTTACGTGTAAATCCACAATGGAAGAAAGACAACTCTAAGAAAATTTAGGATAAACTTTGTCAACTGATCAAATAGCGCGTGAGAGACGATGAACATTTTCTAAATGTCCAAGCTTGCGTAATCTTCCAACTTACGGCAGTTAATAAGGTATGAATATTTACCACATCCATAATTATCGATAATTTTATAAGCACATGCATGTATACATTATCAGATTATATATACATACATGTATTAAAGCACGTATAGAGGTTGTCACTAAAAATATTTTAGCCACTTTCATCACATGTAGGCTTACAGGAGCTTGACGTTCTGATAATATATATAACGTATTCAGTAAACTACGTAATTAACGAAGTATTTTTGGTCCGAATGACAAAAACTCAAAGTGAGATTTTTTTGGACTACTTCATTTGTAGATCGATGAAAATGCCGATTTCTTTTTCATAATTCTTCCGTAGAACGGCACTTAAAAAGCTGTTTCAATCTACAACAAACGTGGAGAAAACGGTTAAATGTTTAGCAATTATCCTGGGTTATATTTTATCAACAATCATCAGAGATTAATTTAATTTCTTTATTAGTTTAAGCTTTACAACTTATTACTGGTATATAAAAACACAATTCAGTTATCATATTATGTAATAGTGTAACATGTAAACGCTCATACACTAATACTACATTGCACATTCACACACACATACACACACACATTTTAACACGTACGGACGTACGCACGCACACACGCACCCTCACACACACGCACGCACGCACACACGCGCACCCTTACACGCCTTCTCATACATATACAGTCTCACACTCTCTCACTCATCCATATACAGCATCATGGCTTATTCTCTCTAGTTTCTAATTCTTAATTAATAATTATCAATGTACATGTTTGAATGAATTGTCTTCTACGAAAATCATTTAATTGGTAGGAGAGTGAAAAGGACTGTTCACTTAAACAATTATAACAGCAATCGCAAATTAAAGTTACAAACTTTAAGATAGTATTTAATCTAAACATTTTCCCGGCGCTTAAATGCTAAGTGTAAATATTTGCCAAGATTATGAAGTTCTTTGACATTATTCACGGATAATAATTGAACAAGTTTAAAAACACTAGATTTACGCAAGTAGTATGGTTTAATATATTTTTTCCGAATATCTGAATAAAATGGACATCTTAATATAAAATGAAACTCGTCTTCCACTTCGTTTTTGTTACAAAAAGTACATGTTCTATTTTCTCTCGGAGTGTTGATATATCTTCCGCTTTCAATTTTTAGCTCACCTGGCCCGAAGGGCCGGTGAGCTTATGTCATGGCGCGGCGTCCGTCGTCCGTCGTCCGTCGGCGTCCGTCGGCGTCCGTCTGTCCGTCAACATTTCCTTTCAATCGCTACTAGTCATAGAGTTCTGCATGGATTGTAACCAAATTTGGCCACAAACAACCTTGGGGGAAGGGGAACAGAACTTGTATAAAATTTGGCTCTGACCCCCCGGGGGCAGGAGGGGCGGGGCCCAATAGGGGCAATAGAGGTAAATCCTATAAATCGCTACTTGTCCTAGAGTTCTGCATGGATTGTAACCAAATTTGACCACAAACATCCTTGGGGGAGGGGGAACAGAAGTTGTATAAAATTGGCTCTGACCCCTCGGGGGCAGGAGGGGCGGGGCCCAATAGGGGAAATAGAGGTAAATCCTTTAAATCGCTACTTGTCCTAGAGTTCTGCATGGATTGTAACCAAAATTAGCCACAAACATCCTTGGGGGAAGGGGAACAAAACTTGTATAAATTTTGGCTCTGACCCCACGGGGGGAGGGGTGGGGCCCAGTAGGGGTAATAGAGGTAAATCCTTTAAATCGCTACTAGTCATAGAGTTCTACATGAATTGTAACCAAATTTGGCCACAAACATCCTTGGGGGAAGGGGAACAGAACTTGTATAAATTTTGGCTCCGATCCCCAAGGGGCAGGAGGGGCGGGGCCCAATAGGGGTAATAGAGGTAAATCCTTTAAATAGCTACTAGTCATAGAGTTCTGAATGGAATGTAACCATATTTAAGGATTAAAGTCTCTTTCTGGTGGTTCTATCGAAGGATAAAGTTGAGTAGGGTATCGATATTTGGAATGGACCGCGAAGCGGTCCATGAAACAAATATCGATACCCTACTCAACTTTATCCTTCGATAGAACCACCAGAAAGAGACTTTAATCCTTATATTTACAGTCTTAACTATTATTTTCATAGCTCAAAATTTACCCTTAATAGTGTTTGTGGCATTTATAAGACTAAAATTGAATTATATCGTTTGGTTCCGACAGGCATTTGGAACAGCCACTCGAAGTGGCGGAAATTCCCGCCAATTTATCAATGAACATACAAATAAAATGAGTTCCGTCTGATGAAGCATATATCTGGGGTTTTCCCGGTATGGAACTATAAATCGTTTTATTTACCTGTTGTTAAAAACACCATGATGCAAAGCAGTTTGGTTTTAATCTTTTGTTTCGTATGATTACACACGCTTACACAATTCATAACGTGGCAGAATATTTAACGTAGTTGTGACGCGGCGTCCGATTCAAACCGCCTGTGTCAAGGAAGTGTGACAAACAGAGAGTTTCTTCAATTTTGTGATCACTTGAGTTCTACTTAATCAGTTCACGTTTGAAATTTCTTGAAAATACGGATGTTTACATAGTTCCATGTCATTATTTCCGGATTTTGGAGATTCAAATGTATCGGACGTCGTTTCGAGGAACATGTACAAACACAGGTAGGCCCACTACTGTAAACGTTTACCGCTCTCAAAATGTTAGCTTATATTTATATTGTTGTTTCAAACACTTCAATAAATATTAGAGATATCTATTACAAGTATTGTAAAGCTACAATTGTAGGATTCCGTTTCATTGATATTTTGAAACACCCAAACGTACATTGTAAGGCCTACTCTCGCCGATATTCACAGTAGATAACGTACAGGACTTATCTGTCCCCCGAGATGAACAAAAATGCATTGTCGTGCTAGGTCGTTTTGGTTAAACTTATCCAACTCAAAGACTGATGATGTCCTTACATATCTTATCCATTCGCGTACAACCAAAGATGTTAAAAATACAAATAGGATGTAGATCTAGGCTACATGTTGTAGCGAACAACACAGACTCACCGACACACAACATGTAAACATTGCGACGTCATCGGAATGTGCAAAACTGTACATTGTACAACATTGTTTATTTATCATACGCACGGAAGCATTGCTCAAAGAGGTACGGTAGTAACATAAACAATGTAACTTTTCTACATTTGTATTTACACACGTACATGTATATTTGTTCAAACCTATTTTGATACATGTAAGCTTACATGTTCATCGAACGTACGTTCGGTACTGAAAACACCAAAAGTTTCTGATTTGGACCACCATAAATTCATCCGCGCGGCTCCAAATTGCGCGCGACATACTCAATCTATCGAGAAATAAAGTTGAGTAGCCTTTGGTTGAAATCAACGGGGTTTATACTATCAATTCACCACTGACTGTAAATATTTGGCCACAAACATCCTTTTGGGAAGGGGAACAGAACTTTTATAAATTTTGGCTCTGACCCCCCGGGGGCAGGAGGGGCGGGGCCCAATAGGGGAAATAGAGGTAAATCCTTTAAATCGCTACTAGTCATAGAGTTCTTCATGATTTGTAACCAAATTTGGCCACAAACATCCTTGGGCGAGGGGGAACAGAACTTGTATAAATTTTGGCTCTGACCCCACGGGGGCAGGAGGCGCTGGGCCCAATAGGGGAAATAGAGGTAAATCCTTTAAATCGCTACTAGTCATAGAGTTCTGAATGGAATGTAACCAAATTTGGCCACAAACATCCTTGGGGGAAGGGGAACAGAACTTGTATAAATTTTGGCTCTGGTCCCCAGGGGGCAGGAGGGGCGGGGCCCAATAGGGGTAATAGAGGTAAATCCTTTAAATCGCTACTAGTCATAGAGTTCTGAATGGAATGTAACCAAATTTGGCCACAAACATCCTTTGGGGAAGGGGAACAGAACTTGTATAAATTTTGGCTCTGACCCCACGGGGGCAGGAGGGGTGGGGCCCAATAGGGGAAATAGAGGTAAATCCTTTAAATCGCTACTAGTCATAGAGTTCTACATGAATTGTAACCAAATTTGGCCACAAGCATCCTTGGGCGAGGGGGAACAGAACTTGTATAAATTTTAACTCTGGTCCCCGGGGGGCAGGAGGGGCGGGGCCCAATAGGGGAAATAGAGGTAAATCCTTTAAATCGCTACTTGTCCTAGAGTTCTTCATGGATTGTAACCAAATTTGGCTACAAACATCCTTGGGGGAAGGGGAACAGAACTGGTATAAATTTTGGCTCTGATCCCCCGGGCGCAGGAGGGGGCGGGGCCCAATAGGGGAAAATAGAGGTAAATCCTTTAAATCGCTACTAGTCATAGAGTTCTGCATGGATTGTAACCAAATTTGGCCACAAACATCCTTGGGGGAAGGGGAACAGAACTTGTATAAATTTTGGCTCTGACACCCGGGGGGCAGGAGAGGTGGGGCCCAATAGAGGAAATAGAGGTAAATCCTTTAAATCGCTACTAGTCATAGAGTTCTGCATGGAATGTAACCAAATTTGGCCACAAACATCCTTTTGGAAGGGGAACAGAACTTGTATAAATTTTGGCTCTGGTCACCTGGGGGCAGGACGGGTGGGGCCCAATAGGGGAAATAGAGATAAATCCTATAAATCACTACTTGTCCTAGAGTTTTACTTGGATTATGACCAAATTTGGCCATAAACATCCTTGGGGGAAGGGGAACAGAACTTGTATAAATTTTGGCTCTGACCCCCTGGGGGCAGGAGGGGTTGGGCCCAATAGGGGATTTAGAGGTTAATATTAAAATTCATTCAGAAAAGAAACAATGAACCTGTATGCAGAACATTACTTGGCATTACAAACCAGGTGAGCGATACAGGCCCTCTGGGCCTCTTGTTAGATTATGTGATGACATTCTTATTCTAGAAATACACTTCTTATATCGTTGTTCAATAGGTTTCTTAAGATAATACTGTAGATCAAAATTATCTACTAAATGCTGATATAAAAAGCCCCTAAAGGAATTTCTGATATCACTTGTCAGGTCTTGAAAATATATAAGATAAAATTTGTTTTCAATCATCTTGTATATTGTTTTCCCATCTAAATAACTATTATAAAGGTATCTTAAGCCTAACCTATCTAATTCTGATTTTATATTTACAATCCAATTGTCGTTGCTAGACTGTCAACTTTCGTAACAGGCTTTCAGAATGCAGTTTTCAGTGTTTTTGACTTTAACCCAATATTTCAAAATTTAAAACTTACATAAACATACTCCCGATTCTCACTTGCATTGTGTGATCACTCGAGCGGAACTAATCTCTACCACCTAGCTGGCACAGTCTTACAAAGGGGTGTTCTCTTAACGCCAACATATTTATCAACAACAGGTACATGTAGGTGTTGCTTTATGAAACAATAGGAAGGCAATTATATACTGTTTCATATAAGCTGTCTTTATTTTCACCTGTAAAGTCACTTGAGATTTACCTGTATTTCAATCAGTATCATAGGTAACATTGGTGGGTTTTGGATAAAAATTCCTTCAATATATTCCGTATTATATACAATGTAAATTATTAATCAAAGATAATCAGTGCTTTAATATGCTAAGAATTAAATATGGAGCTACATGTGGATTATTAAGAACGATGCATTTTGAGTTCCAGGTGAAATATATTTTTACAAATCATATCTCAATTTTATCAGAAAAACAGGTTTCTTGATCAGTGTATATTCTAATGTAACAGTATTCTGTATTGACATAGGAGTTCCAGTAGGGCTACATTCTTAGCCAACTTTCATTTCTTGTGACCGTGCATAGTTGCGCATGATTTCTCTTATCGCATAGACGTACACCTTGAAGTATTTGGTTAGAAAATGAGTGAAGAAAAACAATATCACAAAAGTTTAAATTAATATTGTCGGAAATTTTGACCTGTTGATTATAGTTTAAGTTGGTAATCTATTGAAGCCGACACAAACACACATATATGATGTTTTATAAACATTGATAATAATATATCATTGGGGTTTAATGCTCTATATGTATTTTTGATACAAAATATTTTTAGAAGTCACCTAATAATGTAAAAATACTAAATGAAATGAGATTGAAGATTGTTACTTAGGGTCTTAACCATATTCATTTTAATACACATTATAGATGTTAATGTTGCAATACTGGCAAAATTATTTCAAGTCCATATGTTGCAGGTCTTGTAATTCTCAAAATGTTGCAAACTTTTAGTGCTCAGAATACCAAATTAACAGTTTTCTAATTTTTTCTGTTTAAAGATTATAGTACATATACCAATTTGTATCTAGTAACAATGTTTGACCGAAATTCAACCATAGGAAAGAAATTTATATGTTATTTCTAACATGCACAAAAATATATCATTTTACTGCGCTGTTAACGACAACAGTTTAATTATTGGGTGCTCTTTTGCTATAATGATATACAAATGTACATGTACATTTACATTATAATGTAACATCACGCTGATCTAGAAATACCATCTTAGGATAAGAAAGCAGGAAAATTATATAATTATGATAAATGATGCATCCTAATGCAAATTTCAAAATATATTGTATGTTCTGTTAACTTAAAAAGGTCAGTCAAGTACAAGTAAAATTTGGAAATCATATTTGACATAAATTCACTTACTCTTTGGTAGGTTATTAACGCAGATGTTACATGTACATGTACTATATATGTTTATAAGGTCACTTAACAGACATAAATGGAAGACCTTGTGGAAATACAGGCAAAAGGCTTATATTATTTCAAACTTTTAATCAAATTGGTGTTACACTAAGTTGAAATTGGATAATTCCTTTTTGGATTTTTTCTTTTATATTACTGAATGGTAAAGTTACTTCCATGTGAAATAAGTTTCAAAGAATTTTGCTTGATTTTAGTATCAATCTATTGAAAATCTAATGAGATTTATACCAGAGATTTTAGATATATCAAGGAAATCTTTAAAATTCTTGAAATAAAATCATTGTGAATTTAATTTCATTCATAGATTCTATTGTTATATTTTCATAGATATTAACAGAAACATATATTATGTATATATGTATCTGATATTAAATATGAACACTTATTGAAATAAAAATTTATCAATATACACTTAGATAAGTATCAACACAGGTAACTTTTACAGGTAAATTTACCTGTGGCATTGGGTCTGCCTTTAGGAAAAAGACTAAAACCAATGTCACACTACCCTACAGCTAAATCCAAAATGTTGGCGTTCAGAGATACACCCCTTACAAATGCAATCACACAAAAGCCTACACGATCACTGTTTTTGGTGCGATTACATCTTTGAGTATGAACAATACTAGTTCTTTGAACTTTTTACTCGGCAAAATAAACTTATCACCGTGCCCATGCACACATGCATATGCGTATACTTATACTTCTGTGTGCACATTATCAGATACATTATATGACAACTGCTGTATTACAATCAATTTATGAAGGACAAAACTGTAAAGAACAGGAGGACTAAAGAACAACAGAAAATAAATTTCAATAATATTTACTCTAAACTGGTATTGTTATTTATAAAAAAAAATGTTTAATTATATGATATTAGCCTTTTCGGTAATTACTCTGTTAATACATTTACTGTTTCCTTATGTTTTACAGAATGTCTACATGCAAGTATCATTTCAATTGGAACCAGTCCAGGAGAAAAATTGTGTGAACAAAATGAAAGAAATCATTTTCAACTGTGGTAGCTTAATACTGTAATAGTTTTTGATCTGAAAATAATTACTATCATCATATTTAAATTCCATATATATAATACATTTAATGTTGTAAACATTTTTGATCCAAATAATTACCATCATCATCTTCATTCCATATATACAATACACATTAGTGTTGTGATTTGTGAATTTTACTTTAATATGCATATACTTGGTATTTGTTTATTTTCTATGACATCTACATGCTTGAAATAAAAAGAATAAATAAAACATTAAATTTATAACACAATATGACATTAGTTGTTAATATTCTTAGAAAACATATTAAGATTATTGTTAACACACTAATCATCATCTTCGGCATAATTTATTCAAAATAAATAAGATATTAATTTGCATAACACAGGTTGTCTAATGTTTTCCCTCCTTGACTATCAATCTTCTCTGATCAGTCTGAAAATTTTGATTTTACCTTTTCCGGTCGCCACATGAACTGCCCTTAAATCAATTACATCCAATGCAATGAGACAACTGCATTTATTATAACGCTGTAAGGCAATTCTGCAAGATCAGCTTACATTGTTTATTTACATTGAACATATACATGCACAGTATGGTACCTTATTTATATCTCCTTTCCTATTTTCAATATACCTTGATGACTTGGAATCTTATCTGGCGGAAAAAGAATGTTAATTGTCTGACAACTATTGACAAATTATTTACAGATAGTATTGAAATGTATCCCAAACTTTTATCATTTTATATGGCGATGACACTGTTCTACAACAAATGTTAAACGGATTTGAATAATATTGCATTACATTATTGCATTACATGGAAATTATACTCTAATATATCAGAAAGATAAAAGTTGTAATATTCTCAAAACGTAAATTGGCCCAACAACACCAGTTTACGTTATGGGATATAGAATTATTTTGATAAGAAGGGTATACATATCTATGTATATTTCTTAACATTAATGGTAGCGTTTTTAAAGAAAAGGAAAAAACTGCTGAACAAACAATTAAATCAGTGTCTACTATTTTTAAGAAACAAAGGAATGTATCCCTTCCTGTTGATTTTAAACTGAAAATATTTTAGTCACTTGTAATGCCAGTTTTATTATACTCATCAGAAGTATTGGGATTTGAAAATACAAATATTGTAGAAAAAATCATTTGAAATTTTCTAAAGTTAAAAAAGTGTATAAAACAATTCATGGTTTATGGCAAGCTAACAAGATACCCAATTGCTATTGGAATAAAATGTAGAATGATTACTTTTTGGCATAATGTATACTTAACATGAAAATAGACCAGACGTTTTTAGCTCGCCTATTCGAAGAATAGGGGGAGCTAATGTTGTCACCCCGGCGTCGGCGTCAGCGTTGGCGTCCCATTTCACGTTAAAGTTTTTGAGCAAGCTTCTGTTTCGTCAATTGTTTAAGCTTAAGTCATCATAAATGTTTATGATTTTATTTTCCTAATGTGTATGGATGCTGAACGTGATAATACAACCAATTTGGGGGCCTTTAGGGGTTTTTTGAGTCTTGTTTATTTGTCATATTTCACGTTAAAGTTTTTGAGCAAGTTTCTATTTTGTCTATTGTTTAAGCTTAAGTCATCATAAATGTTTATGATTTTATTTTCCTAATGTGTATGGATGCTGAACGTGATAATAAAACCAATTTGGGGCCCTTTAGGAGTTTTTGAGTCTGTTAATTTGTCATATTACCATGTTAAAGTTTTTGAGCAAGTTTCTATTTTGTCAATTGTTTAAGCATAAATCATCATAAATGTTTATGATTTTATTTTCCTAATGTGTATGGATGCTGAACGTGATAATACAACCAATTTGGGGCCCTTTAGGTTTTTTAGCTCACCTGGCCCGAAGGGCCGGTGAGCTTATGTCATGGCGCGGCGTCCATCGTCCGTCGTCCGTCGTCCGTCCGTCAGCATTTCCTTTAAATCGCTACTAGTCATAGAGTTCTAAATGGATTGTAACCAAATTTGGCCACAAACATCCTTGGGGGAAGGGGAACAGAACTTATATAAAGTTTGGCTCTGACCCCCCGAGGGCAGGAGGGGCGGGGCCCAATAGGGGAAATAGAGGTAAATCCTATAAATCGCTACTTGTCCTAGAGTTCTGCATGGATTGTAACCAAATTTGGCCACAAACATCCTTGGGGGAAGGGGAACAGAACTTGTATAAAGTTTGGTTCTGACCCCCCGGGGGCAGGAGGGGCGGGGCCCAATAGGGGAAATAGAGGTAAATCCTATAAATCGCTACTTGTCCTAGAGTTCTGCATGGATTGTAACCAAATTTGGCCACAAACATCCTTGGGGGTAGGGGAACAGAACTTGTATAAAGTTAGGCTCTGACCCCCGGGGGCATGAGGGGCGGGGCCCAATAGGGGAAATAGAGGTAAATCCTATAAATCGCTACTTGTCCTAGAGTTCTGCATGGATTGTAATCAAATTTGGCCACAAACATCCTTGGGGGAAGGGGAACAGAACTTGTATAAAGTTTGGCTGTGACCTCCTTGGGGCAAGAGGGGCGGGGCCCAATAGGGGATATAGAGGTAAATCCTATAAATTGCTACTTGTCCTAGAGTTCTGCATGGATTGTGACCAAATTTGGCCACAAACATCCTTGGGGGAAGGGGAACAGAACTTCTATAAATGTTGGCTCTGACCCCCCGGGGGCAAGAGGGGTGGAGCCCAATAGGGGAAATAGAGGTAAATCCTATAAATCGCTACTTGTCCTAGAGTTCTGCATGGATTGTGACCAAATTTGGCCACAAACATCCATGGGGGAAGGGGAACAGAACTTTTATAAATGTTGGCTCTGACCCCCCGGGGGTAGGATGGGTAGGGCCCAGTAGGTGAATTAGAGGTAAATATTCTAATTCCTTCAGAAAAGAAACAATGAACCTGTATTTAGAACATTACTTGGCATTACAAACCAGGTGAGCGATACAGGCCCTCTGGGCCTCTTGTTTTAGTCTGTTAATTTGTCATATTCCCATGTTTAAATAGTAAATACTTGAACAACAACTTCTTCTGAATTGGCGAGCTTTGCTGTTCTCCGACAGCTCTTGTTTAAATGGCTGTAAGATGTTTAAGATATTTTATCCAGAGCTAGTTTAAATCATGTTTGGATATATCAATCAACTTGCTGTTTTACAAAAGACTAATTACAAAAACTTGTTAAAAGTAGACCAATTGACCAGTTTATTCAGAAATGGTATGACTATATTGATAAGTCTTCTAGAGGACTGACATATTCTATATTTAAGACATTTTGGCATAGAAAAATATGCCTCATGTCTGTCTCTGCTGCAAAACAATACTTGTTAACTGATACTTTGGTCCCAGGAACTTAACGAGAATAGCAATTCAGAATGGATATTTTAATTGACATCAAATTAACAAGGAAAAGGTTAAAGATGCTATAAAGTCATTTGGCATATAACACCATAGGAAATATTAGAATGGGCTCCTAAGAGTTTAGTATATGTTTCTTATTTAACACCTTGGTGTCCAAGGAATCCTCAAAAGTCCAAACTGGAAGGAACACTAGCAAACTTTATTTCTTATTGTCCAAAAAAAGTGTTGACTTTAGAAATATATCCTCCAATCATTGAGACCGAGCCATTTAGTACTTTCAGTACTTTGATTTAGGTCATCTGACCGTAGGTCAGGATGACCTATTGTCATCGTGTTTCGTCCGTCGTCGTGCGTAAGACTATTTATACAAAAGCCTACTCCTCCTTAACCCTTGAGCGGATTACATCCATATTTGGTGTGAAACATCATTGGGGAAGGGCAATCATATTTTATATAAATGAATCTGGTCCAACCCCTAGGGGCTGAGGGGTGGGGCCCCAAAAGGGCAAATTTTCTTAATTTAAGCTTTAAAATCCTACTCCTCTTTCATCCTCCGATGGATTTCATCCATATTTGGTGTGAAGCATCATTGTGGAAGGACAATCATATTTTATAAAATGAACCTGGTCCAACCCCTAGGGGCTGAGGTATGGGGCCCAAAATAGGGCAAATTTTCTTAATTTTAGCTTTAAAATCCTACTCCTCCTTCATCCTTGAATGGATTTCGTCTATATTTTGTGTAAAATATCATTGGGGAAGGACAATCATATTTTATATAAATGAGATAAGTCTGACCCCTAGGAGCAGAGGGGCGGGGCTCAAAAAGGGCAAATTTTCTTAATTTAAGCTTTTAAATCCTACTCCTCCTTCATCCTTGGATGGATTTCATCCATATTTGGTGTGAAATATCATTGGGAAAGGACAGTCATATTTTATATAATTGAGCCTGGTCCGACCCCTAGGGGCTGAGGGATGGGGCCCAAAAATGGGCAAATTTTCTTAATTTTAGCTTTAAAATCCTACTACTCCTTCATCCTTGGATGGATTTCATCCATATTTGGTGTGAAACATCATTGGGGATGGATAATCATATTTTACATAAATGAGCCTGGTCCGACCCCTAGGGGCTGAGGGGTGGGGCTCCGAAAGTGCAATTTTTTTTTAATTTTAGCTTTAAAATCCTACTCCTCCTTCATCCTTGGATGGATTTCATCTATATTTGGTGTAAAATATCATTGGGGAAGGTCAATCATATTTTATATAAATGAGCCTGGTCCGACCCCTAGGGGCAGATGGGCGGGGCTCCAAAAGGGCAAATTTTCTTAATTTAAGCTTTAAAATCCTACTCTCCTTCATCCTTTGATGGATTTCATCCATATTTGATGTGATACATTATTGGGGAAGGACAATCATATTTTTAATAAATGAGATAGATCCAACCCCTAGGGGCAGAGGGGCGGGGCTCCAAAAGGGCAAATTTTCTTAATTTATATAATTAAGCTAGATCCTACTCCTCTTTCATCCTTGCATGGATTTCATCCATATTTGGTGTGAAACATCATTGGGGATGGACAATCATATATATAAATCAGCCTGGTCCAACCCCTAGGAGCAGAAGGGTTGGGCTCCAAAGGGGCAAATTTTCTTAATTTTAGCTTTAAAATCCTATACTCCTCTTTCATCCTTGGATGGATTTCATCCATTTATGGGGTGAAACATCATTGGGGAAGGACAATCATATTTTATATAAATGAGTCTGGTCCGACCCCTAGGGGCTGAGGGATGGGGCCCAAAAAAGGGCAAATTTTCTTAATTTTAGCTTTAAAATCCTACACCTCCTTCATCCTTAAATGGATTTTATCTATATTTAGTGTAAAATATCATTGGGGAAGGACAATCATATTTTATATAAATGAGCCTGGTCCGACCCCTAGGGGCTGAGGGGTGGGGCCCCAAATGGGCAAATTTTCCTAATTTTAGCTTTAAAATACTACTTCTCCTTCATCCTTGAATAGATTTCATCTATATTTAGTGTAAAATATCATTGGGGAAGGACAATCATATTTTATATAAATGAGATAGGTCCGACCCCTAGGGGCAGAGGGACGGGGCCCAAAAAGGGGAAATTTTCTTAATTTAAGCTTTTAAATCCTACTCCTCCTTCATCCTTAGATGAATTTCATCCATATTTGGTGTGAAATATCATTGGGGAAGGGCAATCGTATTTTATATAAATGAGTCTGGTCCGACCCCAAAAGGGCAAATTTTCTTAATTTTAGTTGGCCCACTTCCTGTTTTCAGATTTCGGTCTCCTATCTCAATGAAAATTGGTCTATAGGGGTTTAAATTGATTCCGAACAACATGCAAACATTTTCATAAAGATTTTGGTATTCCAAGATGGCCGCTAGCCTACTTCCTGTTTTCAGGTTTCAGTCTCTGATCTCAAGGAAAATTGGTCTACAGGGGTTTTTAATTGATTCAGAAGGGGGAACTTTAGGTGAGGACAATCATATTTTATAAAGGACCAAGCTAAGACCCATGGAGATAGTATGGCAGATGTCCAAAATGGAAGCTTTGCTGAAATTTGGCTTTAAAATCTGACTCCTCCTTATATTTATCCGTGAATGGGTTACAACCATGTATGGATGAAGGGCTACCAAGTTTGTTAACAAATGACATTTACCTATTTCAGAAACTTACATATTCAACTAAGGAGTTCCTTGAATTGTTTATATTAATCGTTAACCAATACTTTATACTGTGACTTTGTTGTTTTGTGCAATGAGTCAGATGACCGTTAAGGCCCATGGGCCTCTTGTTTTTAAATAGTATAATGCCTTAATGGACATTTTTAGTCTAGTTCGTGTGAATTGAATTTTCATTATTAAAGGTTTGAACAAGCGCCGTGCAGTGGAAAATTTTCTAAAATGAAGTACAAAAATGTGCAGGAGGACCCTTTTTTCTTTCAAATGTGCATTTTTAGAAAATTTCACTCTGCGAAAATGGGGGAAGGGGTGGCAAAAAGACATGTTTGCTCACCCATTCTGGGGAACGGGGGGGGGGGGGGGGGGGGGGGCAATTTGCCCCCGCTTCCTACGCCCCTGGACCATGAAGTAATATACGGTCAAGATAACTTGCACTTGCAGGGTTGGGATCATAAATATATTGTGTTTACCAGTGATTAAGAATCAAAACAAATAGCCTACAATAAGTGGAAGACGTCACATAGTTTGAAGTGGATTTATTTTTGCATGATCTTTTATAGACGTTCAGTTTTTAATGAAGGATACGTAATTAAGCTATTTACGTACACTACTTTTAGAACTTAAGCTAGCAAAGAAAAATAATATACAAGTGTATATATTGTAATGATCGAAAGACGATCTGCAAGCGCTAGATAACTGATTGATATGCATCAAATCTTTTTATTTAAGAGCTGATGTCTTACCCGGTATATGAATGTATTACTGATAGCTTATTATGAAATAAAAAGTGTTTCAAAAGCACAATAAGACTGGTTTTTGCTGCAATTCAAAGTTGTTTTGACTTGTGGAAATGCGTTTATTTCAAGTAAATGATATATATATTTAATGCAATCTACCCATAAGACATTGCCTTTTGAAAACAAAATATTTCATATATTTTATATGAAATAGAATATGAAATGAAGAGATAGAACGACAACTCTGTTATAACAGAGTTTTCGTTCTAGAACGAAATGTTAACACGGCTAAATAAACCTATCAACCCGCTTATTTTCGCGATTTGGGTAATAAGGAAACTAACCGATACATTTTGCTGAAATTTTGAATGTAAGTTAATCTCAGCGTGATCTATCGATTGAATTAATCATGTCAGCTACAAAAATTCATTAAAGGTGATATTTTTTAGGTCAAACAGGCAAAAATCGGCATTTTGACCACTGGTTTCTGTTTAATTCGTCCTAGTGAAATAATTAATGAACTTAAAGGGACAATTCAGTCTAAGAGAACATTAAATTTGTACATATAACGGAAAATACCCAGTTCTAATGGAAATTAGATCAGTCGGTTTTACTGTGATATGCCAGAAAAGCCCATGGTGGTGAAATGCGTATGAAATGTTCAAACTCGCTCGCTGGCCGCCATTACACATTTTGGTCGAACATCTTGTATGCCGAACCCTGTCCCTTGCTCTTAGAGTAATGCTACTTTTGTTTAAAACTGCTCAAATTGTCCTGACAGTAGTGTGTTTACCTTATTAGGTGAAATGTCTTGACTAAAAAATCATTTTATCACCTCCACAGTGGTTATGTAGTTCATTTGTTTAATGTGCGTGACTTTGGCTTGGATATGGGTACAGCGTACATATTGTACCTGCTTAATCGTATTGATCAACGATTTGTAATTACAACAGTATCAAATAAAATACTAAACAATGACGTGGAATTTTTCAATATTTTATGTTATATGCTTCATAAGAAATGTAGAACAATACATTTATGCCATATTTTGCTTCTTGGTTATGTAAAAGAATTATCCTGAGTGAATTGTCCCTTTAACAATCTGAGACTCTACATATAAAGAGTCCTTGTAATTCTGAACAAAACGGTATTTCTGATTTTTGGAAATGTTACATACAACGACCACAATACAGCCTTGCATAATGGTGGTATTTCGCAGGTTCTCGGTAAATTTCCACAACATATTACCACAAGCCCTCCACCTCTGGGATGCGGGTTCTAATCCCATGTGGGGCAGTTGCCAGGTACTGACCGCTGGTCGGTGGTTTTTCTCCGGGTACTCCGGCTTTCCCCCACCAACAAACCTGGCACGTCCTTATATGACCCTGGCTGTTAATAGGACGTAAAAATAAATAAACCAAACCAAACATGGCAAACAGTTACTAAGTTAAACAAAAGTTTTCGAGCTAAAAGTGATGTATACAGACACAGACCCACTCTCCCCTCAAACACATGAAAAAAAAACCAACACTAAACACAAATTTGTTTATGATCAATAAACACAATTAACTACTGAAGGAAATTTTATTTTCTTTGAGAGTGTTTATTACATAGATATGTTTTTTTTACACCATTTTCATTTAGGCTTTCTCCATTATTATGTCTGACACATTCCTAAATGACACTGCATGGTTCAAATATACATGTAAGTCAATTAAACCTTATTTTCAACAAGAGGCCCAGAGGGCCTGTATCGCTCACCTGGTTTGTAATGCCAAGTAATGCTCTGAATACAGGTTCATTGTTTCTTTTCTGAAGGAATTTTAATATTAACCTCTGAATCCCCTATTGGGCCCCACTCATCCTGCCCCCAGGGGGCCAGAGCCAAAATTTATACAAGTTCTGTTCCCCTTCCCCCAAGGATGTTTATGGCCAAATTTGGTCACAATCCAAGCAAAACTCTAAGACAAGTAGCGATTTATAGGATTTACCTCTATTTCCCCTATTGGGCCCCACCCGTCCTGCCCCCAGGGGGCCAGAGCCAAAATTTACACAAGATCTGTTACCCTTCCAAAAAGGATGTTTGTGGCCAAATTTGTTTACATCCCATGCAGAACTCTATGACTAGTAGCGATTTAAAGGATTTACCTCTATTTCCCCTATGGGGCCCCGCCCCTCCTGCCCCTGGGGGATCAGAGCCAAAATTTATACAAGTTCTGTTCCCCTTCCTGAAAGGACGTTTGTGGCTAATTTTGGTTACAATCCATGTAGAACTCTAGGACAAGTAGCGATTTAAAGGATTTAATTACCTCTATTTCCCCTATTGGGCCCCGCCGCTCCTGCCCCCGGGGATCTGAGCCAAAATTTATACAAGTTTCCCCTCCCCCAAGGATGTTTGTGGCCAAGTTTGGTTACAATCCATGCAGAACTCTAGGACAAGTAGCGATTTATAGGATTTACCTCTATTTCCCCTATTGGGCCCTGCCGCTCCTGCCCCCGGGGGGCCAGAGCCAAAATTTACACAAGATCTGTTCCCCTTCCTAAAAGGATGTTTGTGGCCAAATTTGGTTACATTCCATTCAGAACTCTATGACTAGTAGCGATTTAAAGGATTTACCTCTATTTCCCCTATGGGGCCCCACCCCTCCTGCCCCTGGGGGATCAGAGCCGAAATTTATACAAGTTCTGTTCCCCTTCCAGCAAGGATGTTTGTGGCCAAGTTTGGTTACAATCCATGCAGAACTCTAGGACAAGTAGCGATTTAAAGGATTTACCTCTATTTTCCCTATGGGGCCCCGCCGCTCCTGCCCCCGGGGGGTCAGAGCCAAAATTTATACAAGTTCTGTTTCACCTCCCCCAAGGATGTTTGTTGCCAAGTTTGGTTACAATCCATGCAGAACTCTAGGATAAGTAGCGGTTTATAGGATTTACCTCTATTTCCCCTATTGGGCCCCTCTGCTCCTGCCCCCGGGTTGTCACAGCCAAAGTTTATACAAGTTCTGTTTCCCCTCCCCCAAGGATGTTTGTGGCCAAATTTGGTTACAATCCATGCTGAACTCTATGACTAGTAGCGATTTAAAGGAAATGTTGACGGACGACGGACACCGCGCCATGACATAAGCTCATCGGCCCTTCGGGCCAGGTGAGCTAAAAACTGATCATGATTTGCTATTTAAAATGTTGAAAACTGGCTTTGAAAGGGCATGGACAAATTCACTGCTTTGTTATTCTTTATTTAGCTGTACTATAGCTTCATACCATTAATTATTGAACTACATGTCATTGAAAAGTTTTCAGTTGGATTTGGTAAAGGGAGGTAATTTGCTGTTTTGTTAATTTTCAAAATTACTCAGCAGCATAGCAATGCTAAATGATTAAGAGATATTATCTAAGGAAACAGTTTATTTTTGATAAAATGGTATTAGGGAATGAGCAAGTCCATGTGTACACTTGCATCATGTACATATATATACTGGCACACATGTATATGTACATACAATATACATAAATGTGCACCCTATCATGAATAGTGTGTGTTAGGTGGGGGGGGGGCTGTATTTTTCAGAATTGAAATCAACACGTCTCTTCTCTTGTTATACCATGTTTATAGCGCCTCACTAAATGGTATGATAACATAATAATATTCATGTAATACTAATCCTAGATGTATGATCATTTAATCATGACTTTTAAATTATAACCAGAGGCCCAGAGGGCCTGTATCGCTCACCTGGTTTGTAATGCCAAGTAATGATCTGAATAGAGGTTCATTGTTTCTTTTCTGAAGGAATTTTAATATTAACCTCTAAATCCCCTATAGGGCCCTGCCCCTCCCGCCCCCAGGGAGTCAGAGCCAAAATTTATACAAGTTCTGTTCCCCTTCCCCCAAGGATGTTTGCGGCTAATTTTGGTTACAATTCATGCAGAACTCTAGGACAAGTAGCTAGCGATTTAAAGGATTTACCGCTATTTCCCCTATTGGGCCCCGCCCCTCCTGCCCCTGAGGGGTCAGAGCCAAAATTTATACAAGTTCTGTTCCCCTTCTCCCAAGGATGTTTGTGGCCATATTTGTTTACAATTCATGTAGAACTCTATGACTAGTAGCAATTTAAAGGATTAACCTCTATTTCCCCTATTGGGCCCCACCCCTCCTGCCCCCGAAGGACCAGAGCCAAAATTTATACAAGTTCTGTTCCCCTTCCCCCAAGGATGTTTGTGGCTAAATTTGGTAACATTCCATTCAGAACTCTATGACTGGTAGCGATTTAAAGGATTTACCTCTATTTCCCCTATTGTGCCCCGCCCGTCCTGCCCCCGAGGGACCAGAGCCAAACTTTATACAAGTTCTGTTCCCCTTCCCCCAAGGATGTTTGTGGCCAAATTTGGTTACAATTCATGTAAAACTCTATGACTAGTAGTGATTTAAAAGATTAACCTCTATTTCCACTATTGTGCCCCGCCCGTCCTGCCCCCGAGGGACCAGAGCCAAAATTAATACAAGTTCTGTTCCTCTTACCCCAAGGATGTTTCTGGCCAAGTTTGGTTACAATCCATGCAGAACTCTAGGACAAGTAGCGATTTAAAGGATTTACCTCTATTTCCCCTATGGGGCCCCGCCCCTCCTGCCCCTGGGGGATCAGAGCCAAAATTTATACAAGTTCTGTTCCCCTTCCTGAAAGGACGTTTGTGGCTAATTTTGGTTACAATCCATGTAGAACTCTAGGACAAGTAGCGATTTAAAGGATTTAATTACCTCTATTTCCCCTATTGGGCCCCGCCGCTCCTGCCCCCGGGGATCTGAGCCAAAATTTATACAAGTTTCCCCTCCCCCAAGGATGTTTGTGGCCAAGTTTGGTTACAATCCATGCAGAACTCTAGGACAAGTAGCGATTTATAGGATTTACCTCTATTTCCCCTATTGGGCCCTGCCGCTCCTGCCCCCGGGGGGCCAGAGCCAAAATTTACACAAGATCTGTTCCCCTTCCAAAAAGGATGTTTGTGGCCAAATTTGGTTACATTCCATTCAGAACTCTATGACTAGTAGCGATTTAAAGGATTTACCTCTATTTCCCCTATGGGGCCCCACCCCTCCTGCCCCTGGGGGATCAGAGCCGAAATTTATACAAGTTCTGTTCCCCTTCCAGCAAGGATGTTTGTGGCCAAGTTTGGTTACAATCCATGCAGAACTCTAGGACAAGTAGCGATTTAAAGGATTTACCTCTATTTTCCCTATGGGGCCCCGCCGCTCCTGCCCCCGGGGGGTCAGAGCCAAAATTTATACAAGTTCTGTTTCACCTCCCCCAAGGATGTTTGTTGCCAAGTTTGGTTACAATCCATGCAGAACTCTAGGACAAGTAGCGGTTTATAGGATTTACCTCTATTTCCCCTATTGGGCCCCTCCGCTCCTGCCCCCGGGGGTGTCACAGCCAAAGTTTATACAAGTTCTGTTTCCCCTCCCCCAAGGATGTTTGTGGCCAAATTTGGTTACAATCCATGCTGAACTCTATGACTAGTAGCGATTTAAAGGAAATGTTGACGGACGGACGGACGACGGACACCGCGCCATGACATAAGCTCATCAGCCCTTCGGGCCAGGTGAGCTAAAAATTGATCATGATTTGCTATTTAAAATGTTGAAAACTGGCTTTGAAAGGGCATGGACAAATTCACTGCTTTGTTATTCTTTATTTAGCTGTACTATAGCTTCATACCATTAATTATTGAACTACATGTCATTGAAAAGTTTTCAGTTGGATTTGGTAAAGGGAGGTAATTTGCTGTTTTGTTAATTTTCAAAATTACTCAGCAGCATAGCAATGCTAAATGATTAAGAGATATTATCTAAGGAAACAGTTTATTTTTGATAAAATGGTATTAGGGAATGAGCAAGTCCATGTGTACACTTGCATCATGTACATATATATACTGGCACACATGTATATGTACATACAATATACATAAATGTGCACCCTATCATGAATAGTGTGTGTTAGGTAGGGGGGGGGGGGCTGTATTTTTCAGAATTGAAATCAACACGTCTCTTCTCTTGTTATACCATGTTTATAGCGCCTCACTAAATGGTATGATAACATAATAATATTCATGTAATACTAATCCTAGATGTATGATCCATTTAATCATGACTTTTAAATTATAACCAGAGGCCCAGAGGGCCTGTATCGCTCACCTGGTTTGTAATGCCAAGTAATGTTCTGAATACAGGTTCATTGTTTCTTTTCTGAAGGAATTTTCATATTAACCTCTAAATCCCCTATAGGGCCCTGCCCCTCCCGCCCCCAGGGAGTCAGAGCCAAAATTTATACAAGTTCTGTTCCCCTTCCCCCAAGGATGTTTGCGGCTAATTTTGGTTACAATTCATGCAGAACTCTAGGACAAGTAGCGATTTAAAGGATTTACCGCTATTTCCCCTATTGGGCCCCGCCCCTCCTGCCCCTGAGGGGTCAGAGCCAAAATTTATACATGTTCTGTTCCCCTTCTCCCAAGGATGTTTGTGGCCATATTTGGTTACAATTCATGTAGAACTCTATGACTAGTAGTAATTTAAAGGATTAACCTCTATTTCCCCTATTGGGCCCCACCCCTCCTGCCCCCGAGGGACCAGAGCCAAAATTTATACAAGTTCTGTTCCCCTTCCCCAAGGATGTTTGTGGCCAAATTTGGTTACATTCCATTCAGAACTCTATGACTAGTAGCGATTTAAAGGATTTACCTCTATTTCCCCTATTGGGCCCGCCCCTGCTGCCCCCGAGGGACCAGAGCCAAACTTTATACAAGTTCTGTTCCCCTTCCTCCAAGGATGTTTGTGGCCAAATTTGGTTACAATTCATGTAAAACTCTATGACTAGTAGTGATTTAAAAGATTTACCTCTATTTCCCCTATTGTGCCCCGCCCGTCCTGCCCCCGAGGGACCAGAGCCAAAATTTATACAAGTTCTGTTCCCCTTACCCCAAGGATGTTTCTGGCCAAGTTTGGTTACAATCCATGCAGAACTCTAGGACAAGTAGCGATTTAAAGGATTTACCTCTATTTTCCCTATGGGGCCCCGCCGCTCCTGCCCCCGGGGGGTCAGAGCCAAAATTTATACAAGTTCTGTTTCACCTCCCCCAAGGATGTTTGTTGCCAAGTTTGGTTACAATCCATGCAGAACTCTAGGACAAGTAGCGGTTTATAGGATTTACCTCTATTTCCCCTATTGGGCCCCTCCGCTCCTGCCCCCGGGGGGTCAGAGCCAAAGTTTATACAAGTTCTTTTTCCCCTCCCCCAAGGATGTTTGTGGCCAAATTTGGTTTACAAATCCATGCTGAACTCTATGACTAGTAGCGATTTAAAGGAAATGTTGACGGACAGACGGACGACGGACGCCGCGCCATGACATAAGCTCACCGGCCCTTCGGGCCAGGTGAGCTAACAATAATGACTGACTAATGAGCGCTTTCGCTCACTTGTCAGTCGTTATTGTTTTTATTTCATATATATATGCAAGTATCAAATTATTTTTATAATTTTGTCTCTTTATCAATTTTAGATTGAGCATCTGTTGATACAGACTATCAAGAGAGTTGCCACTGAGACAATGATGTGCTAGAGCCTTGCTGCAGCTCCTAGACATCAGTGGTATTCCCACTGCAAGAAATCGGGGTTATCTCCCCTGTCAGACATGCTTATCTCCCCTGTCAGACATTGTAATGATCTCCCCTGCCAGACATCATGATTATGAGCGAGTTCGATCACAAGCTATAGTCACCGTAGTGAAACTAAAGTGTGATCGAACTTACTTTAGTTTCATTTTGTGCAAATGTGCACAGAAACAACCAGAGGCCCAGAGGGCCTGTATCGCTCACCTGGTTTGTAATGCCAAGTAATGTTCTGAATACAGGTTCATTGTTTCTTTTCTGAAGGAATTTTAATATTAACCTCTAAATCCCCTATAGGGCCCCGCCCCTCCCGCCCCCAGGGAGTCAGAGCCAAAATTTATACAAGTTCTGTTCCCCTTCCCCCAAGGATGTTTGCGGCTAATTTTGGTTACAATTCATGCAGAACTCTAGGACAAGTAGCGATTTAAAGGATTTACCGCTATTTCCCCTATTGGGCCCCGCCCCTCCTGCCCCTGAGGGGTCAGAGCCAAAATTTATACAAGTTCTGTTCCCCTTCTCCCAAGGATGTTTGTGGCCATATTTGGTTACAATTCATGTAGAACTCTATGACTAGTAGCGATTTAAAGGATTAACCTCTATTTCCCCTATTGGGCCCCACCCCTCCTGCCCCCGAGGGACTAGAGCCAAAATTTATACAAGTTCTGTTCCCCTTCCCCCAAGGATGTTTGTGGCTAAATTTGGTAACATTCCATTCAGAACTCTATGACTGGTAGCGATTTAAAGGATTTACCTCTATTTCCCCTATTGTGCCCCGCCCGTCCTGCCCCCGAGGGACCAGAGCCAAAATTTATACAAGTTCTGTTCCCCTTACCCCAAGGATGTTTCTGGCCAAATTTGGTTACAATCCATGTAGAACTCTATGACTAATAGCGATTTAAAGGATTTACCTCTATTTCCCCTATTGGGCCCCGCCCCTCCTGCCCCCGGGGGGTCAGAGCCAAAATTTATACATGTTCTGTTCCCCTTCCCCCAAGGATGTTTCTGGCCAAATTTGGTTACATTCCATTCAGAACTCTATGACTAGTAGCGATTTAAAGGATTTACCTCTATTTCCCCTATTGGGCCCCGCCCCTGCTGCCCCCGAGGGACCAGAGCCAAACTTTATACAAGTTCTGTTCCCCTTCCCCCAAGGATGTTTGTGGCCAAATTTGGTTACAATTCATGTAAAACTCTATGACTAGTAGTGATTTAAAAGATTTACCTCTATTTTCCCTATTGGGCCCCGCCCCTCCTGCCCCTGGGGGACCAGAGCCAAAATTTATACAAGTTCTGTTCCCCTTCCCCCAAGGATGTTTGTGGCTAAATTTGATAACATTCCATTTAGAACTCTATGACTAGTAGTGATTTAAAGGATTTACCTCTATTTCCCCTATTGTGCCCCGCCTGTCCTGCCCCCGAGGGACCAGAGCCAAAATTTATACAAGTTCTGTTCCCCTTACCCCAAGGATGTTTCTGGCCAAATTTGGTTACAATCCATGTAGAAATCTATGACTAGTAGCGATTTAAAGGATTTACCTCTATTTCCCCTATTGGGCCCCGCCCCTCCTGCCCCCGACGGACCAAAACCAAAATTTTTACAAGTTCTGTTCCCCTTCCCCCAAGGATGTTTGTGGCCAAATTTGGTTACATTCCATTCGGAACTCTATGACTAGTAGCGATTTAAAGGATTTATCTCTATTTCCCCTATTGGGCCCCGCCCCTCTTGCCCCTGGGGGGTCAGAGCCAAAATTTATACAAGTTCTGTTCCCCCTTCCCCAAGGATGTTTCTGGCCAATTTTGGTTACAATCCATGCAGAACTCTATGACTAGTAGCGATTTAAAGGAAATGTTGACAGACAGATGGACGACGGACGCCGCGCCATGACATAAGCTCACCGGCCCTTCGGGCCAGGTGAGCTAATAAAACCACATTAATATTTTTTATCTGAGAGAGTGGTGGTGGTGGAGGGGGGCTTGTTCCTCATTAAAAGACCAATGGTCTGGACATACCCATTACCCGATTGATGCTCACTACATTCATCCTTTTCTGTTCATTGTATTTTTAACACAAAGGCATGTATATGCCTTGTATTTATACAAGCACGTATGGCTGACCTATATAGCTACTCATTTAAATGTGGTTGACCTCTCATTTAAATTGCGATTTTTTCTTTATCTTCTTCTTATTCATACCTACCTTCCATTACACATCTTTGATTTTATCTAATTTAAGGAAACAGTATGTATGTAATGCATAACAGCTTATATAACAAAACACATAACACCAGGTTTGTAAGTTTATTGGATGGCTGGTGCTCTAAATTTCCTGCAATATGGAGTTTAAAATAGATAATAATCTTCCATGCTGAGAAAATCCATAGAAAAATACAAACAGATACATATTCCTTCACAGACTGAATATTCTTGAAGGATTCTTTGAAATGTATTGTGTACAATTTTCTGCAATTTTGGGTCAAAACTTAAAGTCATGATATTTGGCAGATTTTCATGATATAAATTTGCATGAATAAGCACAGGAAATGGAGAAATACTATCTGAATATCATAATGCAATTGCATATGTTGTGCAGATAAATTATATATACTTTTGTACAGGTATGTTTAACAGTTGAATGAATAAATTTAGATTTCTAAGTCTGACATGTGCCTTTGATATTCTATAAATTGACCAAATCTTGTCCGAAACCAACCGGAGCAACAGATGGGAGATAAATCACATGTATGTTGTTGGCCAAAATTTGGTTACTATGTGTAATGCCCCATATCGTTCAGGTTGTATGTGTAATGCCCGATGTTGTTCAGGTTGGCCCAAACCAAGATTTTAACCAAAATTTATACAAGTTCTGTTCCCCTTCCCCAAGGATGTTTGTGGCCAAATTTGGTTACAATTCATGTAAAACTCTATGACTAGTAGTGATTTAAAAAGATTTACCTCTATTTCCCCTATTGGGCCCCGCCCCTCCTGCCCTGGGGGGGACCAGAGCCAAAATTTATACAAGTTCTGTTCCCCTTCCCCCAAGGATGTTTGTGGCTAAATTTGATAACATTCCATTTAGAACTCTATGACTAGTAGTAGCGATTTAAAAGGATTTACCTCTATTTCCCCTATTGTGCCCCGCCCCGTCCTGCCCCCGAGGGACCAGAGCCAAAATTTATACAAGTTCTGTTTCCCTTTACCCCAAGGATGTTTCTGGCCAAATTTGGTTACAATCCATGTAGAAATCTATGACTAGTAGCGATTTAAAGGATTTACCTCTATTTCCCCTATTGGGCCCCGCCCCTCCTGCCCCCGAACGGACCAAAACCAAAATTTTTACAAGTTCTTTTCCCCTTCCCCCAAGGATGTTTGTGGCCAAAATTTGGTTACATTCCATTCGGAACTCTATGACTAGTAGCGATTTAAAGGATTTACCTCTATATCCCCTATTGGGCCCCGCCCCCTGCCCCTGGGGGGTCAGAGCCAAAATTTATACAAGTTCTGTTCCCCCTTCCCCAAGGATGTTTCTGGCTAATTTGGTTACAATTCCATGCAGAACTCTATGACTAGTAGCGATTTAAAGGAAATGTTGACGGACAGACGGACGACGGACGCCGCGCCATGACATAAGCTCACCGGCCCTTTGGGCCAGGTGAGCTAATAAAACCACATTAATATTTTTTATCTGAGAGAGTGGTGGTGGTGGTGGAGGGGGCTTGTTCCTCATTAAAAGACCAATGGTCTGGACATACCCATTACCCGATTTGATGCTCACTACATTCATCCTTTTCTGTTCATTGTATTTTTAACACAAAGGCATGTATATGCCTTGTATTTATACAAGCACGTATGGCTGACCTATATAGCTACTCATTTAAATGTGGTTGACCTCTCATTTAAATTGCGATTTTTTCTTTATCTTCTTCTTATTCATACCTACCTTCCATTACACATCTTTGATTTTATCTAATTTAAGGAAACAGTATGTATGTAATGCATAACAGCTTATATAAACAAAACACATAACACCAGGTTTGTAAGTTTATTGGATGGCTGGTGCTCTAAATTTCCTGCAATATGGAGTTTATCTCTTCCCATGCTGACAAAATCCATAGAAAATACAAAACAGATACATATTCCTTCACAGACTGAATATTCTTGAAGGATTCTTTGAAATGTATTGTGTACAATTTTCTGCAATTTTGGGTCAAAACTTAAAGTCATGATATTTGGCAGATTTTCATGATATATAAATTTGCATGAATAAGCACAGGAAATGGAGAAATACTATCTGAATATCATAATGCAATTGCATATGTTGTGCAGATAAATTATATATACTTTTGTACAGGTATGTTTAACAGTTGAATGAATAAATTTAGATTTCTAAGTCTGACATGTGCCTTTGATATTCTATAAATTGACCAAATCTTGTCCGAAACCAACCGGAGCAACAGATGGGAGATAAAATCACATGTATTATGTGTAATGCCCCATATCGTTCTGGTTGTATGTGTAATGCCCGATGTTGTTAGGTTGGCCCAAACCAAGATTTTAACCAGGGATGGGTAAGGGGAGGTAATTGGCTTATTTTCACAATTTCATGCCATGGTATGTAATCAAGGTTAATGTTAAAATGATTCAGCTAAAATTATTGTTTTTGTTTGAAAAAATAACTCAATATATAATAACTTATTGAGTGCCATACAGTCCATATACATGGAAACTATAGTGTTATTTTGATATTCTTGTAAAAACACTATTTAACTTTTCTTGTTTCCTAAAATGTATGTATTTGTAAGAGATCGAGTGTGTTCGGCCAGGATGATATTGTGGACTGTTAGCAATTTCTTTTTTATTTTATTTTTTTGAGGAAAAAAAAGTTCTCTATTTGATAAAATGGGGTTAGCGGAAACTTTTACATAATTATTCATAAAAATACATGTTTCCAGTAATTATACAAAATTTGTGATGTCATATACATGACATTTCCAATCTTTCATATCATGTAATTATTATTAGATTGAGAATCATTTCACGGGGGTAATCATGGTACATCGGTTTTTCAATTCCGTCAGAGTAGTACAACGGTATTTCAATTCCGTCAGAGCAAAATGTTGGCTTACAAATTCCGTCAGAGGAAAAAAGTTATTTACACTGGCACTTTGAAGCAGAAAAAAGAAAGTATATGTGATTAAAAACCATCTTTTTACTTGCGAGACATGGATGTAGATACAATTTTAATGTCAAGCTATGGTAATACACATCTACTGATAACGTCACCCGTAATAGTTAGTAAAAATTGCTTTTTGTGTGTTTTTAGATGTATTTCGTACCCCATCATGGTTTGTAGATTATTTTCACTGTATGTAAAATTCAATGATACAATTTCCGGTCAAGTTAAAAATGTAGGATGATACAAATTCCGTTGAAGTACGATACAATTTCCGTTCATGTCTTTTGATATTCCATTTACATCAATGAAGACGTAAACGTCACCGTGGTACACGACCCCTTTTGGTACAAAATTAGGGTTTTCCCCTCTAAAATCCTAGTTACTGTGTTTTGTTATTTTTATACTATTGTGATATGAA
The DNA here is from genome assembly GCF_041381155.1 of Argopecten irradians. NCBI lineage: Eukaryota > Metazoa > Mollusca > Bivalvia > Pectinida > Pectinidae > Argopecten > Argopecten irradians. The sequence goes on along the minus strand of NW_027187543.1, from coordinate 27,984 downwards.
AATACAAGTATAAAATGACAATTTAAGCTCAAATTTGACTTCGATCGTCTAGATTATATTCCTATACGCCTACATCGAAATGGGCGCGAAATGGCCGTAAATGTTAGCAGTGGGTGCCGTTGAGCCATTCGACGGCTATTTTATGGCTACATTGTTATCCGTTTTCATCTAAAGTAAACGCATTAAATAAATCTCTATATCACTAAAATTCTTCGGATATCATTTTCATAACGATACCTCTTTTATTAGCGCAGATACGCCACTTTTCTTAGTGTAACACCGCAATTCAAAAATCCCGCTTCGCCATTTTTGTTTTTACTACCAATGCGCATGCCTCAACGTTGCTGACTAAAACGATCTACCAGGCCAGGTGCTCAGTTGGGGGTTTAATGAGATCCGGGATTTATAGCAAGGATATGTATTATGTGTTGGTGTCAATTATTACTTTCTGTCTATTAATCATTAAGATTGTAAGATAACCTACATGTACACCATATGAATTTTTGTCTTAAATAAAATGAGATAATCAAACAACAGACCATTGACATTTCCCCAAGACAATGACATACAAATGTACTCAGTACAGATACATGTAACTTAATGTAAGCAGTATCTCAGTAGATTTTTTTTAAGTGGTTCCTCAAAATTATAAAATGACTTAATCCAGATTTGCAGGCAAATACTATTTCATTGTTAATAGAGTTCATTACACAAAAACAGCAATAAACTGGATCAGTGTTGAGAATCACCATGGGGATTTAATGTCACATGCAGTCATGGAAAAAATATAACAACTTACATGTACATCCTAGATCTTTCATTATATAGAAGACATTGCTCACAAATATTTCATTTATTCTCTCTCTCCATCTTTTCTATTTACATTAAAAAGGTAGTTGTATTCTTGATTTAAAGTTGCAATGTTATAAAATATAATATATAGATATAAAAATTCTTAAACAGGTATGACAAATTCTGCATTTCTGAAAACTGTGTTTAGGAATCAATATTGATATACCAACCAAAATATGGTCAGTGCATAGCATCAAAACTAATATCAATGTGAGGCCATGTATACACATACATGTATAGATAATTCATATTCCAATTGCAAGTGATCCTGAATTGAACAAACGTGGATCATTTATTTTCATCTGTAACTTGTAAGAAGATATTGTAAGAATTGTAATTGTGTGTTCAGTATTGTTGTGTTTAAATGAAACTGTACTACCTCCTTAGGCCCTATTGCATCCATTTTTATCCACTAATGAACTTAATATGCAATTATACAGTGTACCTGCATGTATTACCTAGTACCTACAAGTATAAATGTACATGTACCAGGTATATATTGCCTGTACCTATACTATTACCATGCATACTCTATATTGTGATTCCCAGTATTATAACTTTAAAGAAAGAACAAATTGATATATTAATGAGTGCTGTAATGTATTTACTGAAAATTAACAAGCATAATTAGGGCAATTCCAGTTATAAACTAGATCTTTTTTCTTAAAAATCATACTTAATTTCACAGTAAAACCATTTTCTGAGACATTCACGTCTTCATATAGGTTTGCATATGGCAATATGTTCCAAAATTATTGTGCTAAATGCTGAATGCTGCAGTTTTCCAATGAACAAAAGAAATTTTGTAACAGATGATAAACTCAGGAAATAAAAAAAAATATTATGGTTTCCATGCATTTAATACTGTCTGGTTTTTACATATAGAAAAGGTATGTGTAGCCTCAAGAAATTCTTCTTATATTATGGGGGTTTCCATACCTGCAACATAAACAAAATAGAAAATTAGACATGAAAAATTATACCAGGTACAGAGCTATTGATTATAGGGTATCTTTGTTCTATAGGGAACAAAATGCACCATGTACAGGTAAAAATACAATATTATTGCATTGACATGACCATTATGAGGACTTTTCTTAACCTCTTATTTGTGGGTCTTCCAGTAAAAATGGACAGGATATATTTATATATATCATTCCCTGTATAATTTTACCATTTTACAGATAAACTCCCAGGTAAAAAATGATTTACATGTAGATAATTAATTACATATAATAAGTTAACAGAAGGAAGGATATCTAGTCATTGGTGATTTATATACCCAGTAATTGAATAGAATGGTATTTGTTTTACCATAAAAATATCTATATATGCTATAAAATAATTATACATGAATCACATGTATTTGAATCCTCTTAATAAATTAATATGGGAAAATTTAAATATGTAATGTTTTGTAATGCAAACCTTTTAAAATAAAAAATGGAAGATTATATCAAAATTGAGTTGTAAAAAATTAAAACAGAAGAGTGTATAAATTCATTTTGTATTGTAATTTATAAAATTATTTCTAAATATCATACATACATAATACATAAAAACATTTTTAATTACCCAATATACCTACATGTATCTATCTATGATTTTGTTTAATTTTTCATATAAATAACATTTATTAACAAGTTCTCAACCTCATGATACAGTTGCATAACAAGATTTTCAGCAAGTATGTACTATTATGCATTAGCTGTGTATTGAGGGCTAAATGAAGTCTTATCAAATTAAATACATGCACATTATAAGGTTATATACATTTTACATACAAACAGTTCTGAACAAGCTCTTTTTTCACAATATGTAATGTACACTACATGGTACAATTAATAAAATCTTATAAAACCAGATACCATATCTTATAATTATGTTCTATTTGCGTTGTTTCTAATGCTTCATTTGGAGAATGGATACTGGATAGATCTATAGTATAGGCCTAGTTATAATATGGACTGTTTAGGCATGTTATTTCAAATTTTATATGCAAATGAGCAGGTGCTTGTTTCGTTTTGATAACATATTTTAAAAAGTTTTGAAAATTGGTATTTACCGGGATTATAGATTGCAGAATATTCTGAAACAGGTATGTTCTATTTTAAATCAGTTTATATGAAGAAGTGTAGTGGATATTCCTCATATTTCAATTGTAACACCAAACCGTCTTTCAATTTCACTGAAAAATACGGGAAATGACTCGCCAGATTAGGTAGTGTTTTGAATGGCGGTACTTTTTAAATAATCGTCGGTAAATATCAAAGACAGTCACACAGAATGATGAATGAATACCATACCTTTCCATCAAAGTGCATAAATTAAAATTTCATTATATAAATCGAGAATCTCAAAGCAAAACGTCCCGTGTACCAAAAGGGGTCCGCTCGCTGTATCAAAACCGGAAGTGACGTAGTGAGGAATAAAACCGGTCTATTTTTAGCTTGCAGTTACGACGATAATTTTTTTTATTGTGGACGTACACCCCAGAGGCAGTCCTTGTCAGAAACTGACAAACATTGAATCACAAGGAATGCATATTAAAAATATCGCAAAAAATATGTCAAATTTGTACCAAATGTGGTACGGTGACGTTAGCTTATTTATCTGTATTTCTTATTCCAATCGTTTTATTTTGTTGTGACAAAGCTAATTAATTATACATTGTATCTGTTTTGTTCATTAGAAGACCATTTCAGGTTCAGTTTTCTTGTTTTGAAGGGAATAAAGACAAAATTCAAAACAAGCACGATAATTTACAATTGTATTACAGTAGTGTTGTGGTTGTCTTGGTTGTAATTAGTCTTTTCATTAATACACGTATCAGGCGTGTAAAAATTTATTTCAAAGCACTAGCCCAGGGCTAGTAGACACCAAAATTTCACTAGCCCGGCCTAAATATCTACTAGCCCAGAAAAAAAAGGAGAATTTATAATACCATAAATTTTTTATATAAATTCAAATATTTTTAATTGAGTGAGTTTTTTTTATTATTTGCAGTTACTTTTTTATTTAAATTCAAATAAACATTAAGAAAATTTTTAATCTGTGATATTTCTAGAACACATTTTTAGCTCAACCTGGCCCGAAGGGCCGGTGAGCTTATGTCATGGCGCGGTCGTGTCCGTCGTCCGTCGTCCGTCGTCCGTCGTCCGTCCGTCCGTCCGTCCGTCAACATTTCCTATAAATCGCTACTTGTCTAGAGTTCTGCATGGATTGTAACCAAATTTGGCCACAAACATCCTTGGGGGAGGGGGAACAGAACTTGTATAAATTTTGGCTCTGACCCCCCAGGGCAGGAGGGGCGGGGCCCAATAGGGGAAATAGAGGTAAATCCTTTAAATCGCTACTTGTCCCAGAGTTTGCATGGATTGTAACCAAATTTGGCCACAAACATCCTTTGGGGAGGGGGAACAGAACTTGTATAAATTTTGGCTCTGACCCCCCAGGGGGCAGGAGGGGCGGGGCCCAATAGGGGAAATAGAGGTAAATCCTTTAAATCGCTACTTGTCCTAGAGTTTGGCATGGATTGTAACCAAATCAGCCACAAACATCCTTGGGGGAAGGGGAACAGAATTGTATAAATTTTGGCTCTGGCCCCCTAGGGGCAGGAGGGGCGGGGCCCAATAGGGAAAATAGAGGTAAATCCTTTAAATCGCTACTCGTCATAGAGTTCTGAATGAAATTGTAACCAAATTTGGCCACAAACATCCTTGGGGGAAGGGGGAACAGAACTTGTATAAATTTTGGCTCTGATCCCCGGGGGCAGGAGGGGCGGGGCCCAATAGGGGAAATAGAGGTAAATCCTTTAAATCGCTACTTGTCCTAGAGTTCTGAATGGATTGTACCCAAATTTGGCCACAAACATCCTTGGGGGAAGGGGAACAGAACTTGTATAAATTTTGGCTCTGACCCCCCAGGGGCAGGAGGGGCGGGGCCCAATAGGGGAAATAGAGGTAAATCCTTTAAATCGCTACTTGTCCAGAGTTTGGCATGGATTGTAACCAAATTTGGCCACAAACATCCTTGGGGGAAGGGGGAACAGAACTTGTATAAATTTTGGCTCTGACCCCCCAGGGGCAGGAGGGGCGGGGCCCAATAGGGGAAATAGAGGTAAATCCTTTAAATCGCTACTTGTCCTAGAGTTCTGGCATGGAATGTAACCAAAATCAGCCACAAACATCCTTGGGGGAAGGGGAACAGAATTTGTATAAATTTTGGCTCTGAACCCCCGGGGCAGGAGGGGCGGGGCCCAATAGGGGAAAATAGAGGTAAATCCTTTAAATCGCTACTTGTCATAGAGTTCTGAATGAAATGTAACCAAATTTGGCCACAAACATCCTTGGGGGAAGGGAACAGAACTTGTATAAATTTTGGCTCTGATCCCCCGGGGGCAGGAGGGGCGGGGCCCAATAGGGGAAATAGAGGTAAATCCTTTAAATCGCTACTAGTCATAGAGTTCTGAAATGGAATGTACCCAAATTTGGCCACAAACATCCTTTGGGGGAGGGGAACAGAACTTGTATAAAATTTTGGCTCTGGCCCCCCGGGGGCAGGAGGGGCGGGGCCCAATAGGGGAAATAGAGGTAAATCCTTTAAATCGCTACTTGTCATAGAGTTTGGCAATGGAATGTAACCAAAATTTGGCCACAAACATCCTTGGGGGAAGGGGAACAGAAACTTGTATAAATTTTGGCTCTGGTCACCCAGGGGCAGGAGGGGCGGGGCCCAATAGGGGAAATAGAGGTAAATCCTTTAAATCGCTACTAGTCATAGAGTTCTGAATGGAATGTTACCAAATTTGGCCACAAACATCCTTTTTGGAAGGGGGAACAGAACTTGTATAAATTTTGGCTCTGGCCCCCCGGGGGCAGAAGGGGTGGGGTCCAATAGGGGAAATAGAGGTAAATCCTTAAATCGCTACTAGTCATAGAGTTGTGAATGAAATGTAACCAAATTTGGCCACAAACATCCTTGGGGGAAGGGAACAGAACTTGTATAAAATTTTGGCTCTGCAATAAATTAGACTCAGATTAAGATTTAAAGTTAGATACGAATATTACATAGAATTGCAATGTTTTTAAAGTGTTATTTTGACTTAATATGATGTTTTTCATTTTGAAATATCTTTGAAAATATCTTTGAAAAAAAAGTCACTAGCCCCGGGCTAGTAGGGCTGAAATTTTCACTAGCCCAAGCTGAAAATTTGGTAGCCCCCGGGCGTCGGGCTAGTGGATTTTTACACCCCTGCGTATAATGATCTACACCCAAAGTGTATGTACAAATTTCTGTAGATAAATATACACATATATATTCATGTACCTTTTTAATTACCACGACATAGTGTTAATATCGTAAATCGCATTTTACTGATCAGAATGCGGTATTCGCTGTAAAAATATTCCGTACTCTTATACCCTAGAAGGCAAGCATTGATTGTTACGCACGTCCTAAATATGTGTGCGTAAATTATGTTATTTCCCAATCTCTGCCAAGGTATTTTTTCGGTCTCTCAATATGACAAATATAAGACGTATTAACCGTTACCTACCCGCAAGGAATGATAGCTCAACAAGGGGTTGTTAGTAACTCTGGTAGATTGAGAGTTGGCATTTGATGGAACCGGTGAAAGGAAGCGAACAAAATGTAATTAATAGTAAACTGAATAAAATGTTTGTTTTTTTCGCAACTCCACCACAGCGGATGAACCATCCCTATCATTCACCAAGAGACACGGAATAACCCTGTATATTAGAATGCATTAAATTCACAATGTCCGGTAACATCATGCTGTAATTAAAACTAGAAACACAAATATGGTACATGTACTTATTTTATTGGAATATTCCTTATTTTTCCCCATAATAAAATTGTAAATTTCCATTTCCAAATAAGTAAACCTGATTCAATGCCTAAGTACATCATTCCGTCATTAGGTGGATCCTCCTTTCGGGATTGTTTCAGCGCTGTCCACTACAATCTGCAGAAGTACGCCGACTGGGATGATCAAGTCCCAGCTCGGGAACACTCAGCTATCCGACAATCTAGAATGGCTGCAATCAGTTGGTATGTTTCGGAGAAATGATCATACACAGTAGGTCTTACTTGTGTAGCACTTTCCACAGCTCCTCTCGTTTCCTCCACACCCATAATGAAGCCATTTCTGTCTCCCGGCACACACACATCCGGTCAACTTCTTCCTCTCTGCTCAGGTGGCACCAATGATTCGCATCTTTGCACCTGAAAGCATCCTACCTTCCATCTTCCATTCTCCTTAATGACAGTCTGCTACTAGATCCTGGTATTTGGCTCCCTTTCTTTCATACGCATTTTTCCCACTCCACCAAGATAACCTGTTTGGTAGACCATATGACAATATGATGGTCTTTGATTTGTCGTTGTTATGTGTACATTATCTCTGGTGGAAACTGCATTCGACATTCTAGATTTGCTCGCAAAGAAGCCCACTTCCTTACACACCGCATTTCGTAATCTGCTCTCCTGTTCGGACAAATGTGACAAGTTTCATACCCTTTTGCCCTTCTCTGGCTTCTTCCTGTTCTTCTCTAATGCATTTGCAAGGACAGATATAACCTTGTTGTGGCGTCATGTATATCGTCCATCCGCCAACCTTACTGAGCATGAAGACAGGATGTGCTCTTCATTTGCTGGTTTTCCCCAGGGTTCCTCTTATATCCCATGCACGATTTGTTGGTCCATCTATACTGACATAGCTGGAACTGCAGTTTCTGCGCGTCCATAGAGCAGATATCGCTCAATTGTTAACTTCTTTTGACCAGTACCTTTCCAATTTAACCAACTGCCCTGCTGCGTCGTCAAGCTTGTTGCCCGGACCGTTCTTGTGTGTTCCTCCATCTGGCGGACTTCCTTCTGTATAAGTTGTCTCTTCTCATCCGTAGCTTCTCCCCATCTTGCTCTAGTTGTTACATCGAGTGCTTGCCTGCCCACTGCCACACTTCACACGATGTCACCATGCCTCCAAACATGATTCTACTCTATTCATTGTCCTCTTTGCTAACCATTTTCTCCCAGATGTGATGTCCTCCTTCGCTCCTCCCCACCTTAGCATCTCTGCTGTCCCTAAACATTAGTAGCTGTCTGACTTTGGTGACCGTGTACTCCTCTGTTAGTGACATCAGGGGAAGTTGTATTTTTTTTTTCTGAACTGCATTCGACTGCCGTCATTTTCATTTCGTACTCTAGTAGACGCCAAATGATTTGAGGTAGCACGCCGTGTTGATAAATCCAGGGCTTGTATTTCCCAGGTAGACCGCTTCTTTCTATTGTGTCCATCCACTTCTTCAGCTGTTTCGTTTCACTCATATTCTTGGTGTCACTTCACTCAATGAGCCGTTGTAGTATTTATTTAACCAGGGCATTCCACTGTCTTCTGGACACAGTTGGAATAGTGTCTTCTTCTATCTCAAATGTATGTTGGTAACTTTTCCTTTCTTCGATACCATGCTCCACATAGCTTCGATGCCTCTTTGTGCTTTACCGGCATGTCGCCCATGAAAGCTTTTTACTGAAGTTGTCGAATACCTGCTTTCATCCATGGCCCTCTACTCATCTTTTCAAAAGATTTAACCATTAGGTTCATAGAGAACAAAATTACTGACACGTCAGTACATTCGGTATACTATTCCAGCTACTAGACACTACCAGGTGGTTGTGTTGTAATCCAGCACTGTAAACTTATCTGATGTCTGTTCAAATACGTAATCCTTAAGCAGATAGCTTATCTTCCCCGGCACATGGTAACTCTACATCAGCGTGAACCATACGCATTTTCCAGGTTTAACCACATACAGCAGATCCCCTTTCCTTTCCTTGGCCTCTCTGATGATCTGTGTTAGAGTACTGTGTTAAATGCATCCTGACACACCTGGACTTCTTCTTCCTGCACAGCAATGTCTATCTATTTCCATTGGTCAGCATATATTATTGATACTTTTCATTGACTTTTTAATTTAAAAGGTATTATACCATTTTAGTGGATTTTACCGCAATAAAATATAAGGTAAACATTAAAAACGATATACTTCATTCCAGTGAAAATATCAATAGTTATGTTTTCACTCGCTTTTCACCAATATGAATGCAGCATTGACGGTGTGGGAAAAATACCATATTGCGCTGTCCATTAGATATAAGTCGAAAAGGTAAATTTATATTCATTGTTTTAATTCAATGACGGATGGGATAAGCCCAGCACTCGGGAATCACTCAGCTATCTGACAATCTAGAATGGCTGCTTTTCAATCAGTTTGGTATGTTTTCGGAGAAATGATCATACACAGTCGGTCTTACTTGTTGTAGCAAATTTCCACAGCTCCTCTCGTTTCCTCCACACCCATAATGAAGCCATTTTCTGTTCTCCCGGCACACACACATCCGGTCAACTTCTTCCTCTCTGCTCAGGTGGGGCACCATATTGATTCGCATCTTGCTACCTGTAAATGCATCCTACACCTTCTCATTCTTCCATTCTCCTTAATGACAGTACTGCTACTAGTATCCTGGTATTTGGCTTCCCTTTATTTCATACGCATTTTTCCCACTCCACCAAGATAAACCTGTTTCGGTAGGACCATATGACAACTACCTGGTCTTTGATTTGTCGTTGATACGTTGTACCATTATCTCTGGTGGAGAACTGCATTCGACATTCTAGATTTGATCGCAAAGAAAGCCCTACCTGTTTTTTCCCCTCTACACACCGCCTTTCGTAATCTGCTCTCCTGTTCGTGACAAAATGTAGACAAGTTTCATAAACCTTTTGCCCTTCTCTGGCTTCTTCCTGTTCTTCTCTAATGCATTTGCAAGGACAGATATAACCTTGTTTGTGAGCGTCATGTATATCGTCCATCCGCCCAACCTTACTGAGCATGAAGACAGGATGTGCTCTTCATTGTGCTGGTTTTCCCCAGGGCTTGGCAATTTCGGTTCCTCTTATATCCCATGTTACGAAGTTTGTTGGTGAGGGCAAAACATCATATACTGACTTCAGCTGGAACTGCAGTTTCTGCGCGTCCATAGAGCAGCGATATCGACTCAATGTTAACTTCTTTTGACCAGTACCTTCCCAATTTAACCAACTGCCCTGCTGCGTCAAAGCTTGTTGCCCGGACCGTTCTTGTGTGTTCCTCCATCTGGCGAACTTCCCTTTCTGTATCAAGTTGTTCTTCTTCTCATCCGTAGCACTTCTCCCCATCTTGCTCTAGTTTGTTACATCGAGTTCTTGCCTGCCCACTGCCACACTTCAACACGATGTCACCATGCCTCATACATGACTTCTACTCTATTCATTGTCCTCTTGATAACCATTTTCTCCACAGATGTGATGTCCTCCTTCGCTCCTCCCACCTTAGCATCTCTGCTGTCCCTAAACATTAGTAGCTGTCTGACTTTGGTGACTGTGTACTCCTCTGTTAGTGGACATCGAGGGGAAGTTGTATTTTTTTTCTGAACTGCACATTCGACTGCCGTCATTTTCATTTCGTACTCTAGTAGACGCCAAAATGATTTTGACTGGAAGCACGCCGTGTTTTTTTTGATAAATCCAGGGCTTGTATTTCCCAGGTAGACCGTTTCTTTCTATTGTGTCCATCCACTTCTTCAAGCTGTTTATTGGTTTTCACTCACGGTCTTGGTGTCACTCATTGAGCCGTTGTAGTATATTTATTTACAAGGCATTCCACTGTCTTCTTGGACACGGTTGGAATAGTGTCTTCTTCTATCTCAAATGTATGTTTGGTAATTTTCCCTTTCTTCGATACCATGCTCCACATAGCTTCGAACTGCCGTCTTTTGTGCTTACCGGCATGTCGCCATGAAAAGCTTTTACATGAAGTTGTCGAATTACCTGCTTTCATCCATCGGCCCTCTACTCATCTTTTCAAAAAGATTTAACCCATTAGGTTCATAGAGAACAAAATTACTGACACAGTACATTCGGTAACTATTCCAGTTACTAGACACACTACCAGGTGGTTGTGTAATCCAGCACTGTAAACTTCATCTGAATGTCTGTCAACGTAATCCTTAAGCTAGATTGCTTATCTTCCCTCGGCACATGGTAAAAACTCTACAGCGTGAACCATACGCATTTTCCTGGTTTAACCACATAACAAGCCAGATCCCCTTTCATTTCCTTGGCACTCTCTGATGATCTGTGTTAGAGTACTGTGTTAAATGCATCCTGACACACCTGGGTACTTTCTTTCTTCCTGCACAGCAATGTCTATTATTTCCATGGGTCAGCATATATTAATACTTTTCATTGACTTTTAATTGAAAAGGTATTATACCCATTTTTTAGTGGATTTTACCGCAATAAAATATAAGGTGGGACATTAAAACCGATATACTTCATTCCAGTGAAAAAATATCAATTGTTATGTTTTCACTCGCTTTTCACCAATATGAATGCAGCATTGACGGGTGAAAATACCATATTGATTATATACGTCATTAGTTTATATGTTAATAATCGAAAAGGTAAATATATAATTGTTTTAATTCAATGACGGAATAACCTTTGGCGAATCTAGTAGTATTGTTTTTTGTAGATGAGAGCGAGAAAAAATATACTTTTTTGTAATATAAAATAGAATATTCCTTGTTTCTTGATGTAATACCTCAATAATATTTAATCTACGTGAGGATGTTTATTGTGCTTCGCATACGTACTTTATGTACATTTTCCCGATTGAAACGGTAATAAAAACTTTTTATTTCTTAATTTAAGATGAACGGAAATTGTATCACGTTCTCAATCAGTAGGTAACGGAAATTGTATCAGTTGTGATACGGTAAAATGTATCATTGTTTCAAATACTTTATTTTGATCAAAGGCAAACCGCCATAAAAATTTCTTTTTCGCCGGCTTTGATCTGTTATAATGATCAAATGAATCATATTCCTTATATTGTTTGTTTAACAAAATACTTTTCAGAACTCTTTTATGTATCCAAAACGTAATTTCATACTAATTGACACATTTTCTTTACAAAGATGCATTTATCTGGAGTTATTATATTCACACTCGCCAAAAATCAAATAATAAAGTGTTCGGAATAGTGATGTTGTGACATACCGCAATAATAGCTGAGGCATGTTTCACAATAGTAATCTTTTCTACTTGTTAGTTAAAAGTCACCACATGTCCTGCAAATTTTGCTCTGACGGAATTTGTAGCCACCATTTTACTCTGACGGAATTGAAATACCGTGTGTACCACTATGACGGAATTAAAAAACCGATGTACCTCGATTACCCCCGGGCATTTTATCTATTGCAGCAGAACAAAACAGTGTCAGTAGGATTTGTGCTGATATTGGTGATGTCATTGAGTATTATGGTTTTGGTTTTTTATTAGTTTAACGTCATATTATACAGCCAGGGTCATGTAAGGACATGCCAGGTTTGTTGGTGGAGGAAAGCCGGAGTACTCTGAGAAAAGCCACCAACACAGTGGTCAGTACACCTTGCAACTGCCCCTACATGGGATTTGAACTCGCATCCAGAGGTGGAGGGCTTTGTGGTAATATGTCGGCCCACTTTGGCCCTATACTTACAGTGCTGAAAACAAACAGTTCTTCATGGATTAGTAATGTTAATAGCAATGTAAAGTTGGGCCCTAATAGGAAAAGATGGTATATGTAGGATTTGATTCAATTATGAAATTAAAAACAATGAATTTCTCTATTACTACTGAAAAAACTGACTTTGAAAAGGGTGTGCATTTCAATTACCCAAATTCTGAGTTGGGACAATTCAGTGAGGCTAATTCTGTTCAATATACCTACTATTACATAAATGTGTTGTTCAATATTCATTATTTAACAACATAAACAAGAAATATCGGACAAAATTCCTAGTACATTGTTAAGCAGGTACAATCATGTACGCTGTAACCCATACCCGAGCCAAAAAGTCACAGCACGTTAAAACAAAATGCAATACATAAACACCACGTTCGTAGGTTAGATGAAATTATTTTTAGACAAGAGAACATGTATCTAATAAAGTAAATACACTACTGAAAATCGAGCGATTTGGGTAGTTCTGGACAAAAATTCTTTACTGCACTGGCAAGGGCCAGTGTGTTCTGCATACAAGACAAATCTGGACCACTATATGTGTAATGGCGGACAGTAAGCGAGTTTGAACATTTACTACATTTCACTACAGTGGGCTTTTCTGGCATCATCATAGTAAAAAAAATAATTGTAAATCCAACTAATCTACCCAGGTAAAAATCTTTATAGTAGAACTGGTTTGTTTCTGGTATATGTGCAAATTTTAATGTACTCTTAGGCTGAATTGTACCTTTAATTATTATTTATAATTGAAGTATTACCTGGTAAGCTGTTCCATATTTATTGATTACAGAAATCACAGTGGGACTGAATAAAGGGAGTAATTTTCTATTTTGAGTCATTTTTGAGCTATAGAGTGTCTCAAAGTATAATGCTAAAATATATAGCAGTGTGTGATTAGTTGAAATATATCACATGGCTGAGAAATAAGACATTGTGTTTCCATCGAGAGAAATAAAGCAAATCATATTTCCCTGAGGGTGCATGTCCCAATAGTGACTGTTCATCTTTCACACAGAGTTATCTCCCCTTCCAATTGCACAACGATAACGGACAAAGCTTATATACTTAACACGGAAACATTTAATCGATCACCACAGATTTAAGTAATATTATAACTTAAATAGAATTAGCGGATTTTTCGGTAATAATAAACAATGCATGTCGGATTGTCCCCAGGGGCCCTAAATTCATAGAAATCATGAAAAAATAATTTCGCAGACCAAGGCAGATTTTCACAAGGGATACATAAAATCATTTGATAGCCATTTTGATGCTACTTTTTATTAGGGAAAGTTACTTTTAAGACAAAAATAAAAGTGATTTGAGTAGTTCTGAACTTTTCTCCACTGATGTGGTTTGGTTCAAGTTCGGCTGGCGAACTTGTTTGTTTGATTAATTTATGTCCAGCTTATATTCTTTATTTCTTTGCACTACAAAACACGGAACACTCCACAGTACATGCCTGTAGGCAGATCACAGTGATACCAAATTACAATTTCACCTTTCAGAAGAACTGGTTTATTCCAATATAAATTAACATTTAATGCATATTCAGAATTGTCACTTTTAAGTGATTATGAATTAAAGTCATATGTCAGGGTTAAATACAATGTAATCATTGTTTTTTGCTTTATTTCATTGGAGAAGCTTAATTACTATACATTTTTAATTAGGTCACCTGTAGGTTTATGGTGACCTAGTGTGACTGTAAATTTACGGAGTAATAGCCCTTTGCACTAATAATTATTATCGGACCGTGTGAACGCAACAATTTGAGTAAATATAAACCGATCTTAATGAAACATTGTATGTAGTCTAACATTAGAAAGATCTCGGACAAGTTCGACAGTAGCATGATTCGATTGTAATTTACGGAGTTATTACCCTTTGTTCTAATAAATTATTATTGGGACATTGTAAACGCGGTAACTTGAGTAAATATGAATGGAGCTTAATGAAACTTTGTAAGTAGACTAACATTGGAAAGATCTCAGACAGGTTCGAAAATCAGTGTGATTTGCTTGTTATTTACGGAGTTATTGCCCTTTGCACTGATAATTGTAATTGGACCTTGTGAACGTGATAACTTGAGTAAATAAAAACCGAGCTTAATGAAACTTTGTATGTAGACAAACATCTGAATAATCTTGGACGAGTTTTGAAAATCGGCTTGATTCAACTTTAACTTAATTATGGAGTTTTATTGCCCTTTGCGATAATAAAATTATTGAACTTGTGAACACGATAATGTGAGTTAATATGCACCAATCTTAATGAAACTTTGTATGTAGACCTATTGGATATATTTTCCTATTTCGTGAACAAAAGACATCAGTTGGCTAGTAAATGACTAATTTTTTATGAAATATCAGGTGACAGTCATTAAGGAAACGGACTAATTCCGAAGATTAGGCATAAGTCATAAAAGAATTACTACTAGTTTTATTCTAGCTGCAATGAGTGAGTTATTGTCAACAGAACTGATGTTGGGCCTGCAACATGCTGAATGGAAGGCTACCAAAATTTGTTTAAATAAATCCCCTAATTACCTTCATTTAAGGTCAGTGTCAAATGGGCTAAAATCTTTAAATGACTCCTCTATCAATATCTGACAGATCTGTAGCCATGATAATAAGTTTGTAGTCCGAGATGACGGAGACTACCAAGTTTGATCAAATGAATGACCTTGACTTTCATTCAAGGTCACAGTCACAAGGGTGAAATAGACTTAAATCGTAAAATGACTTTAAATGTGGGATATTATTTCCTGAGCTAGTGAAATTGCTCTCTAAGCTAGAGTTAAATCCCGTTCGCAATTCTCTTCATTTCAATCTGCGACATTCCTTCAGGTGTCGCCCACTAGTAGACATTTACTTAATGAAAAATAAATTAATCTTGTTACTTTTGCAGTGAAAAAAAGGTTTTATTTATGTAGCAGAGATATATTTACTAAAGAAAAATACCGTATAGTTATATGTACTGTACACTTACTTATTAGATATTGTAATCAAAAAAAATTAAACACTAAAAAAAGTATAATTATGTATTATTTCAAATTTAAGAATGTATTCTTCCCCTGATCCCTAGCTGTAGCGTATCACCATGTCTGTCTAGGTCTGAATGTACCTGGACACCATGTCCACTCGTCGTGGACACTGTGATCACACGTAGTGCACTCCATGTCTACCTGTAGTCTAAATCTTGTGCACTCTGTGTCTACCTGTAGTGTCTAAATCTTGTGCACTCCGTGTCTACCTGTAGTCTAAACCTTGAGCACTCCGTGTGCAAAAGGGTGTAACCTTTAGTCTACTAGCAACTGTATTTCCCATTCTCGTCATCGCATGTGTAGACCTTCTTGTCAATACGTGCACACAAATTTGCAGATTTTTTTAGTGGAAAAAGCATGGTACACTGCACCACACTCAAGGACTTCAAGGCACATCATTTCTCAAGTAACCATTTGAAGTTCTCGTGCATCCGTTGGTTTTTGCACAGATCTTTTATCTTTATTAATAAAAAAATTGCCAATTTTAATTTCATTCACAGTCTTGCACGCCTTGATATCAACCTCGACTTAATCGTCATTATATTGACGGCGTCGTGAAAGCCACAGAAGAAGATCTAGAGTGTCTTCTATTAGAAGATTACTTTTCTCAGGTTGGGCACAATCCTGCATATGCATATGGATATAATCCTGCATTTGAGTAACAGTTACCCAGATATGAAAACACATTTGTACAACCCGTTACAATACACTCTTTCCCCATCTCTGTATGTAACCATATGCCAAGGCCAGCTGACGGCCAATGCCTCTGCCACGATTTGAACTCGGGACCTCAGGGTTACTAGTCTGATGCTCAACAGATTGAGCTAAAGAGAAGTACTCTCTAGTCAAGCGGTATATTGCAGATAGTATTCACAGGGTTACATCAGCATGTTACTCAATTGCAAAACTGTTACTGAGATGGAACCTGTTAATTTATGGGAGTGACTACTATCGCCTATAATTTTAACCATTGCAATATAATGCTATTGGGGAAAGCACTATTGCGATAGATCATGATTGAGACAGTATCGATAACCGTGTTTCCTGTTTGATTGTATGCATTTTATCGTGATTGTTACACTGTTAACCTGTTACTGGAAGACTACCAAATCTCTGAGTTCATCTAGCTACATGAAAATATCTGACTATTAAAACTATTGAAAGCTTATTAGCACACTTCCAGCTGTTGTTATCGACTTATTGAATTTTCCATTGATTAATCGAATAGACAATCACAATATATCGATAGTCCAATATTTTGTTACACTCGTATTAATTTATCAATGTAAATTTGCATGACAGGCTAATCGTAACAGATACAGATTGCGATGGAGAGAATTGGTACTTGTCGAGAAATGGTCCGCTGACAGTAAGGGCCTGTAGAGTACCTAATCATTGTTTATATTCAGTCTGGATCATGGGCCCGTAAAACTCAAACAAACAAACAAAAAACATATATTATCCATATTTAGCTATGATATATATCATATTGTAATCTATATTATGTGTGTATAGTTTACATGTGCATAAATCTCAGTCATTTCAAGGCTTTAATATGATCGATTAGATTACACCAATAATTCTTATCATGTAATTATGCATATCAAATTATGCGTATCTTATACATTTCACATCAAGTCTGTATCATCCATTATATATAAGACTGGATTATTTAGGGTAATGTTTATTACATAAAGGCTTAGGCCTGAGTAGTTGCTAATTTTCTCTATATTTCCAGTTAAAGCCAATGGAATTGATCGAAGAGCAAGAACGAAAGCTTATATTACATAGGTAACTGTTTTCATATTTATATTTTCAGTGTCAAAGGTCCCACATTTCACTTGTGATGACAGAATTGCCGCCGTCATAGAAACTAAAGCGTGAAGGAACGAGGAAGAAGCTGGCACAGTGTGTGAGTACGCTGGAGCATTATTACAGTGCACTAGGCAAAGTAAACTCTGGCACGTACAGGATGCTTAGTACTTTTTCTGGCAATTCCGCTGCGACAAGTAGAGCGATGGCCACCCAACTAACTATTAATTGTGTAAGCCTCTGGATATATACAAATACACACACAGTATATAAATAAACACTTGCTGAAAGAATAAATGCTAAAAAGATCACTGCATCTGTATCAGGGTATTTGTCATATTCACCCAATGCATCTCAAGGGGATGAAAAGCATTTGCAAGTTTACAGTGACAGATTCATGTGCCATGAGTACAGAAAGAATAAATGTATGGATGACCTTTTGTGAGATTAATTTCGTCCACAACTTACATTTTGGTTTCCTATTAAACCTAGCGTCCCATTTGTTACATTTTTAGCCCACCATCATCATTCAAATTGCCATTTCGTCCGGGGATCCGTGGTCCGTCGTCCTTTCGTCCGTCCGTTAACAATTCTTGTTACTGCTATTTCTCAGAAAGTACTGAAGGGATCTGTCTCAAATTTCATATGTATGTTTCTCTAGGGCCTTCGTTTGTGCATAATGCATTTTTGGAAATGAATCGGTCAACATAATGGCTGCCAGGCAACCATCTTGGATTTTGATTGTGAAAGTTTTGTTACCGCTATTTCTCTCAGAAAAGTACTGAAGGGATATGTCTCTAAATTTTCCATGTAGGTTCCCCTATGGCCCTAGATGTGCATATTACATTTTGGGAACGTTCAGTTACCAAGATGGCCAACTGGCCACCATCTTGGAATTTGGTAGTTAAAGTTTTGTTACTGCTATTTCTCAGAAAGTACTGAAGGAATCTGTCTCAAATTTCATATGTTGGTTCTCCAAGGGCCCTAGTTGCATTGTGAATATTGCATTTTTGGACCTATATGTGAACAAGATGTCCCGACAGACCGCCATCTTGAATTTCGGTATTTGAAGTTTGCTACCACTATTTCTCAGAAAGCACTGAAAGGGATCTGTCTAAAAATTTCATGTGCAGGTTCCCCTAAGGCCCTAGTTGGTGCATATTGCATTTTGGGACTGATCGCATGAACAAGATGGCCGATAGGCCGTCATCTTGAATTTTGATAATTGAAGTATGTGACCGCTATTTCTTAAAAGTACTGAAGGGATCTGTCTCAAAATTTCACATGCAGGTTCCCCTAGGGCCCTCGCTGTGCATATTTGTATTGTTACCAATATGAAAGTGGTTAATTCATAAACCTATAGATATATACATTTTGGAATATTCACAGTATTAATTAAAATTAGGTCAATAAAAACCTGATTTGTATGTTAAGGCCCATGGTTCTCTTTTTATTTTGTTACTAATATGAAAAGGGGTTATTTAATCATTTTGAGTTTGACAATGAAATTCAAAAACCTTATTGCACAATGTGTATTTTTTCCTTGTTGTTTCAGTCAGTCCTCTTTGAAGACAACAGAGGAAGTCTCCCAGATACCCATATTATATCACATGTCAACACTGCTGATATTTCTAAACTTTTTGCTTGGATCTCCAGAAATGACAAACCAAACCAGACTTTTGATGGATCTGAAGAACAGCTTTTAAGAAATCATGTGATCAGGTAATAAAGTCTAATCATTATTCTCACATTTGGGATAAGTAACTTCCCACATCACCCATGTTCTGCATATTGCATTTTGGAACCAGTAAGTCAACAAGGGATCTGTCTCAAATTTCACATGCAGGTTCCCCTAGGGCCCTCGCTGTGCATATTTGTATTGTTACCAATATGAAAGTGGTTAATTAATAAACCTATAGATATACATTTTGGAATATTCACACAGTATTAATTAAAAAATAGGTCAATAAAAAAATGTACAACATTAGGTTTGGTCACACAGTAAAACATGTAATGAACACACTTATAGCAAATTCAGTTGTTTGACTTTATTAGAATATCGATATACTGTGCTCTCTAAAACCTTAAACCCCAACCAGAATTTATTCTAAATGGGTCCATAGAAGTTCCTTATATTAAGTCGATTTACTGAATTTTGGCTTTGTAGAACCTTGTACTTATTATAACAGAGTTAGCCATTACTAAAATGACCATGTGTTATTTTTAATAAATTCAAACTTAAATTCTATTGGTTGGATGGCAGGTTCTATTTCTGCGGAATCTTTGTATATATGGGATTTTGAACATTAGCACTTTTTTTTAATTTCTTTACTATTGTTTATGCTGTTATGACACTAAATACATGTTAGTTAATTAGATTAAGGGAGATAAAACTCCTATAGCTTTTTATTTTAACAAATACATCCTATGAAAGGTCAGAACATTGATTTAGTTTATATAGAAGCTTGCTAAGAATATAAATCATGAATACTAAACAATTGTTTGTAAAAACATGTTTGTATTTTAAGTAGGAGATTATCTAGAATTGATCCTATTATCCAGAAGGGAAAGTTATGTGTGTTTACTTGTTTTAGCGTGTTTTTAGTGTTTAGATATTTCCTAGAAGTAGGAAGGATCACCAAAATTCTTGAAATACGGTATAGTGCTAATATATACTCGCGAGCTGCCCAAGGCTAATCAGAACTGTAAGGAGACCTTGTAAGTAAGACATATTTATCAAGGAATATGTACAGCGCCATTAAAAGATACTAATTGGGAGAGACTATTGTGACATTATCTGTGGGGATATTACAACACTTTGTGTGGATTTTTTCCTATTGCCTTGCACTTTACAAAATAAACGAGGGTGAGCATATCAATTTCCTTGTGGAATTTAGTTGATTAGTGTTAATTAGGACACCTGGAAGGATCAGGGGCATTCTTACCAGGACATTCGCAGTACAGATAAGTAAACACTTTAGAATCATGCTTACTATTCGTTGTAACCAAAACCAGCACAATTATCATTATAGTTATTGGTAAAAACCATCTTGTCAGTTAATAATATTGTTAGTATTGAAATGAGATAAGTATTGTATTTTGAATTTAGCTGTGCTGGTTTCTCCATTCTGTTGATTCGTTTCAATGTAACAGAAATTGGCACGGGCTCGTGTCCGGATCGAATATTCAATTTGTGAATCTAACTTGTGTAAATTTAATTAAGAAATTTTCAAAATTTGTGTACTATCTTTGAGTTTACATTTGAAACCAACATGCTAGTATAATATGACTACTAGCAGGTGAACAGTTTGTTTTAAAAGCGCCCATCCCTGGAAGTTCTTTTGCAATTTAGTAAGAAGGATTTACTATTATTGGGTAAACATTTAGGCACTTAAATATCAAAACTAATTTGAGGGAAAGCTGAAATTAGGAATGTAATTTATAAAAAATAAAAGGGGGGATATTTGTTGACAATGGCAAATTTGACTCTAGGTGCATTAGATAGTATAGAGGGAAACAGTCACTTCAGAAATACCAAATTTAGACAAATGTGAACTTGAACATGAAATGAAAATGAAACAAATAGAGAATGAAATGAAAATGAAACAAATAGAGAAAGAAATGAGAGAAGAGGAAAATAGAAAAGGAGCTAAGAGAAAAAGAAATAGACAAAGAAAGAGAGTTATAAGAGAAAAAGAAATGGAAAGAAAATTAAAAGAAAAGATGAGATCGAGAGAGAATCAGATGTTAGAACTAGAGAGAGCAGAAAAATTCCAAGCTGAAACACAGAACTTAGAAATTAATAGGGAATTAGGAGCTAGCTTTCTCAAGGACAGCTTCATGTAATTTCAATTTTTAGGGGTTTACAAGGGAGAACAAGAGGGTTTTGATGTTGACAGCTTTGAATATTAGGATTAGTTCCTACCTTTTACAAGAGAAAAGAAGTTGGACGGAAGTAATTTCTGTGTCATTATGAAGAAAATAGCTGATAGTATGGACAATGGCCTGAAGGATAAGTCTTACAATTGCTTCTTCAGAGTGTCTTGATTGGTAAAGCTAGAGACATTTATTATTACTTTATCTGAATGATGAATATTTACAAATGTACCACAGTTGGTCAAGTAAAGCTATTTTGAAAGCTTATGAGTTAGTTTCCCTGAGGCTTATATAAACCTCCAGTATAATGTTCGGTAACTCGAGAAAGAGGAGTGATGAACAAATCTCATGTAGAATTTGCCAGGGAAAGAAAAGGAACAATTTATGTAATAGGTGGTGTTGTGATTCGTAAAGGAACTTGATTGAGTATTCTCGTGTAAATTGATGCAATTATTGTTGATAGAGAGCTTTTAAACAGTTGTGTCCACACAAAAATAAAAACTCATTTAGATGAGAGAAAAGTTGAAACACTTAGTGTAAGCAGCTACATAGTGTGCTGATGTATTTACCGCTCTCAACCACAAAGGCTCATTTGTTAAAAACAGTTTCTCAAGACAAAAAACTAGTACACAAGTGTACTAGCTATTATGTTGGTCAGCCCTAAGGAACCCCAACCTTTAGTAGTGGCCCTTCCAAACCGACAAACCTAAAATTAGTTGATAAAAAAACTGAAAGTCTGTCTTCTAAAAAACATAATGATAGGGCAGGTTTGTGGGGTACTCCTTCTGGTCCTTGTTTGGTAAATTCTGCAAGAAAGTAGGGCAATGTAATGTCAGAATGTTAATTCTACACATCCAGCGAAAGACGCGCAAAGTGCCGTAAACAGGTCAGTTCCTTCTTTGTTAGCCTATTGTCAAATGCCTTGTCAGAAACTTAGTGATATTTGTGGGACGCATTCTAAAGTTCCTGTTGTGTTTAATAGCTCAGAGTACTGATAGGTTGGTCTGTGGAGAAGAACTCTCCCCTTCATTTCTGAAGGGTTATGTTTTCCTTGTACTAGTGATATTAACCAACTTGAAACCAGTGAAGATACTGCGATGATTACTGGCATACTCATTCATGATATTAGAATTGGCGTAGTTCCTTTTGTCCCTGAAGTAGACCTCACGCTGTTAGTAGATAGATTTAGCATCATGGTGTAGATTATTAGGTTTTTTGTGTTAATGGTGCCGTCTCCATTTTGTTATAATTCTAAAGTCATGATTTGATGTTACTGGTCCTCGGTCACCATTTGGTGTTAGGACCGGAAACTTTAACTTTCCCATGAGGGTACGTGTCGACTCATATTAGGCAATGGACTTGGCTGGAGAGAAAATATTAGGGTAGATCCGCGTTAGTGGACCAGTATCCCCTTATAAAAACAGATGATAGCTGAGACTATTCAACAAGGAATTTTCCTGGTTATTTTTCCCTTCTTGTGCTGTAACTCGTTCAATGAGTAAGAAGGTTTTCGTTGTTTGCCCAGTAGTTGGAGGATTCATTATAGTTCCAGGGGTTCAGGTGAACACTTTCTTGGCTCATGATATAGAGGATGTCGGGAGCAATGTGTGATCTTATTAGCAATCCCTGTAGGACTTTGATAGTGATATGAGGTTTGTTCCTAACAAGGGGTACTTCTTTGTCTGACATTTATGAGTAAATCATCTTTGTCCTAGAGATGATCTTATAGTATAACAGGAGGAAAGATCCTGAAATCTCCTTATTGTGTAAATCGCGGCTTTGAGTGAGGAAGATGGCATGAAGAAAAGTCCCGGTTTTGGTTACTTCCGTCAGGTCAGGTGGTGTTGGATTTCGCAAAGTGGCGCCCCTCTGATGTGTCTTCCCGAGGTGAAGATGGGAAGGTTTGTACAATCAAATTGTTTGTCCCACCGAGGTATAGGCAATATTATTCTAAGTTTGTCCCCTCCATGAACGTTACCTAATGTGCAGGGCATCTAGGTAAGTTGACCAAGACTTATAACAGGATATTAGATACACTTTCTTTTGGCCCAAGTTGAAACGGGATGTGGCTGATTTTTTGTAGGGTCTTGTCATACTTGTCAGGTGTGTTTGGGAAACCAATTCAGAAAAATCCCTGTTGCAAACCTTTGCACAACCCCATTTCCAGCATTTGAGGAACCATTTAGTAGAGTCATTATTAGACTAGTGGTAGGTCCTCTATCCCAAACTAAGTCTGGGATGATGAGTATCTTTTAATCTATTAATGTCTGCTGTCCGACACGCTTTCCTGAAGCCATTCCACTCAGAAATATTAAAGCCCCTAATATAGTCCAAAGGTGCTTTGGTTAAATTTCTTTACATTGGTTGGTCTTCCAAAAGCTGTTTTCAAATCGGACCAAGGTTCGAATTTCATGGTCTGGTATTTTTTCAACAAAGTCATGTACCAGCCTCCAGATCAAGCAGTATAAGTTCTAGTGCTTATCATCCAGAGTCTCAGGGGGGTTTTTTCTTTTAGAACGTTTTCATCAGGACATTGAAGAATATGATGAAATCTTATTGTTTTGAAAACAAAAGAGATTGGACGAAGGCTATACACATGTTGTTGTTTGGCGTTAGAGAATCTGTACAAGAATCTCTTGGCTTCAGTCCAATTTGAACTTGTGTTTGGACATACTGTCACGTGGTCCTTTGAAAATTTTGAAAGACAAATTTTGGACGAAGATTCTAAAGTGAATCTCTTAGAGTATGTGTCTAACTTTAAGCAAAGGTTGACAAGGGCATGTGACATGGCAAAAGAAAATTTGGCCGTTACTCAAACCAAAATGAAAAACATGGTATGATAAAGATGCCCGTGCAAGAAGTTTTGATCCAGTGACAAAATTTTGGCTCTATTACCAATACCGGGTCAGCCTTTTGCAAGCTAGATATATTTTGGACCTTATTGTTGTTGAGAAAAAGGTCGATGATGTTAACTACATTGTACAAACTCCAGGGAGGCGCAAGAAAACTCAATTATGTCATGTTAATATGCTTAAGAAATATGTAGATAGAGAATGAGAGCAAGACCTCTCAACCTATTGCTACTTTGGCCTCTGTACCATCACAAAGTGAAAGTACAGCTGATATTTGTAAATTAGACTTAGATGGTGGTGTACAAGATGTAGGTTTAGACTGTGGTGTTAAGTTACGGAATTCAGATGGCTCGCGAACTTGGACACGAAACTGTGTCATCTATCAGAAAAGGAACGCAATGAACTGAAAGATTTGATACTTGAGTTTAAACATTTGTTTCCGGATACACCAGGCAAAACAGATGCTATCTATCATGACGTGGATGTAGGCGATGCGCCACCTGTCAAGCAACATCCTTACCGTGTCAATCCTTTGAAAGAAGAACACTTAAAGAAAGAAATTCAATACATGTTGGACAATGATATTATTGAACCAAGCAAAAGTGAATGGAGCTCTCCATGTGTTCTGGTGCCAAAGCCAGACAAGACATACCGGTTCTGTACTGACTTCAGAAAAGTAAACTCTGTCAGTAAAACAGACTCTTATCCAATTCCAAGGATTGACTCATGTATTGACAAAGTTGGCAAAGCCAAGTACGTAAGCAAGTTTGACCTGTTGAAAGGATATTGGCAGGTGCCATTAACAGAAAGAGCTAAAGAAGTGTCGGCATTTGTAACCTCACAAGGTTTGTACCAGTACAAAGTTATGCCATTTGGTATGAAGAATGCCCCGGCAACATTTCAACGTCTTCTTAACAGCGTGATATCAGACCTGGAAGGCTGTGATGGATACATTGATGACGTCATCAACTACCACGACACGTGGGAAGACCATCTACGCGGGATTCGTGAATTCTTCGAAAGACTCACTACCATGAAATTGACTGTAAACTTATTGAAATGTGAATTTCGTCATGCAACTGTTGAATTTTTAGGCCATGTTGTAGGATAGGGGCAGGTTTAAGCCTGTTCAGGCCAAAGTAGAATCAATTTTAGATTTTCCATCTCCTGGAAGCAAGAGAGAGCTGATGAGATTTCTTGGTATGGCTGGATACTACAGAAAATTTTGTCAAAATTTCTCTGTTATAGCAGCTCCACTTACTGCTTTGTTAAAGAAAAATGTCAAATTTGTTTGGTCAGACGAATGTAAGTCTGCCTTTGAGAAATTGAAAGCCATACCATCAAACTCACCAGTTCTGACTGCTCCAGATTTTAATAAACAGTTTAAACTGTTTGTTGACGCCAGTGATGTAGGTGTTGGTGCTGTTTTGATGCAGGAAGGTACTGAACAAATTGACCATCCAATTTGTTACTTCTCGAAAAAATTTGACAAACACCAGAGAAATTATTCCACCATTGAGAAAGAATGTTTAGCATTGATTTTGGCCTTGAACCAATTTGATGTGTATCTCTGCACTACAGTTGTGCCTGTGTTGGTCTTCACCGACCACAACCCTTTAACATTCATTGGAAAAATGAAAAACAAAAATCAAAGAATTCTCAGGTGGAGTTTGACTTTGCAAGAGTACAATCTTGACATCAAACATATCAAAGGGAAAGACAATATTCTGGCTGATGCTTTATCAAGGATTTAAATGTTACTTGATATGTCAAGAAAGTTTCCTTTTCAAGAAAACTTTCTTTTCTTTAAGGAGGGGTGTGTTATGTATGACACTAAATACATGTAGTTATGAGATAAGGGAGATAACTCCTATAGCTTTTTTTATCAATACATCCTATAAAGGTCATATCATTAATTATAGGTTATAGAACTTTCTAGAATATAATCATGTATAAACAAATATGTTTGTAAACATGTTGATTTTAAGTAGAGATCTAGAATGATCTATTTCCAGAAAGTTATGTGTGTTTATTTGTTTACTGCTTTTAGTTAGATATTTCTAGAAGTAGAAGGTTCTCCAATACTCTTGAATTAGGGTTTAGCTATATATACTCCAGCTGTCCAAGGCTAATCAGAACTGTAATGAGACCTGTAATAAGACATATCAAGAATTGTACAGCGCCATATAAGATTCTATTGGGAGAGCTATTGTGACTTTATCTGTGGATTATTACAACACTTTGTGTGGATTTATTCATATTGCCTGGAACTTTACAAATCATCTGTGGACATTCAATTTCCTTGTGGATTTGTGATTATTGTTAATTTGAAACCTGGAAGGATCAAGGATTATACCAGGACATTCGCATACAGATAAGTAACACTTTAAATCATCGTACTAGTCTTGTACCACCACCAATTACTTTAGATATTGTAAACCATCTCTGTATAATATTGTATATATAATTAAATTGTGTTTTGAATTTAGCTGCTGGTTTCTCCTTTCTGTTATTCGTTAATGTAACAATTGGATCTTTAATTTATTTGTTGATTGATTGGTGATCCTCATAAAGATTCCATGTTTTATATAGCAAGCAGTTTGTTTGTCTATCTATATATATTGGCCTGTTCTACTGTGTCAAATGCATATAAATTTCAATAGGTATATTATGTAATAATATAAACCCTGATTTTTTTTGCAATTATCTATAATAATATGCTGTTCCTCCATTAAACCAAATTATAATAAACAGTGCATCCAACACCCCCCCCCCCCCTCTTCCCTCTACTTCTTTTATTTATTTAGTTGTGCCTGTCAATCTATCTATATATTTTTTTTCTTTTTCTGGTGTTTTTTCTTCAATGTTATACTCATATTATGTCCAATAATGCAATTCATATATCCCAAAAATTAAAAAAAATAATTCAAAAATCCACATGTCTTATTTTCAATATTTCAAAATAATTAGGCTTTCTTTATTAATTATTCTATAACTAGTGGTCTATAACTATTTGTTTATGTAGTTAAAACTTTGTAGGCATTTATTTGGCCATAATATGCTATATTGTAATCATGTTTCTAGTTGTATATGTCTGTGTGTGAGTGTGTGTGTGTGTGAGAGTGAGAAAGGGTGTATGGGTGTGTGTGAGGGTGTGTGTGTGTGAATGAGAAAGGGTGTGTGGGTGTGTGTGAGGGTGTGTGTGTGGTGTGAGTGTGTGTGTGTGTGTGATATGTTATATATTGGTGTGTGTAGGTAGAAAATATGAATGTATATTTCTATGTGAAATCCTATATATGAAATATATGTGTGAGTGTGCGTTTTGTATATGTAAGTGTGTGTGGATGTGGTCATCTGCTGATGTGTAATATATGTATACATACCTTTATGATATGTATATTTCTATTGTCTGTGTATATATAAGTCCAAGATGTTTAACAGGTGTACATATATTTGATGAGTGTACATCCGTGTGAGTAAGAATGTGTGAGTATAAGTAGCTGTTTGATATGTATAGCAAATGTAAGTATACTGACTTTGATATGTGTGTGTCGTTTTGGGAGTGAGTTTCTTTAGTGGGGGTATATGTATGTGTGTTGTGTCATATTTGTTTTGTCATGATATATGGAAACTTGAAAAATAAAAAATATTACAAAAAGTCTTCCTTAAACGTGCGATAATTTCATCAAAGGCTAAATGTAGTATAAATATAGATCTAGTCCTCCCTAAATAATTTTAAAAAATTGGTCCCGGTTGCGTATTGGTTCAAATACGGTATGTTCTGTTTATGATACACCGTGTAACGGAATAAATACATTATTGCAACAATCGCGGCAGGTTTTTGTAAGAACCAACAATTTACATTGGCGTTTTGTGCACGATAAAGAAGAAAAGCGAGCAATCAATTGTAATA